>NC_064638.1:1191492632-1191795662 GCF_023864345.2 Schistocerca serialis cubense
GGCAGAGTTTAATGTGATTAGAATACTCTTAGACGCATTCCCTTGCATTGCAGTACACATAGCATTTTTTTTCTTTTTTACCTAGTTTGCTGCTGCGCTACATTTTATAGTCACCACTTCCGAGCAATACCGGCCTTCCACAGGCTAGTGATGAAAATATGTTAGGGTCAGGTTTACACCACAGTCAAGATAAGAAGGTCATTCACAGTAATGTATTTCATTTCAAAATTAATGTCAGATACAGATTAGGTAAAGTTTACTTCAGATCTCATTTCTCTTAAATTCTGCAGGATTACATTTGCGTGTGCATCATGTAATGTTTGGAATTTTATGTAGTCATTTTGCACACGTAAATTTAAGGACATTTCAACAGAAACATTTTGTTAACGTGTTTATCAAAATTCGGTTTGTAATTTTATGTAGTATTTTTATTCTGTTGTGTGGTGGAGCTGCAGATCGCGCTCTATGACGTCACGCATTGTAGCACAGTTCATTGCGCTGCACAACACTTAAGTTACAAATATTGGCCAAATAAACAGTAGCCGGGCCTTGTCCTCAATCATTCCAGCTTTCTAGCCCTTACTGTCAGCTGCATCTTCATCTCGCAGACCCAGTATCTCCATTTCTCACATTGTGTTATACATCCTTCTCGTTCTCGGCAGTCCTAGATGCCTTACTCCTCCGGCTTCACCATCCGTCACTCTCCCCCTCACATGTCCGCATCACCAGAGTCTTTCAGTCTTCACACTCAACGATATCAGGTAGTGTGTATAACTGTCTGTCTTTCCTGTTTTTTCCTATTCTCCACGGTTCATACATTTTTCTCAGTACTTTATTTTCAAAAGTGACGAGTTCTCTCTCTCTCTCTGCTTGTGTGTTTGTGTGTGTGTGTGTGTGTGTGTGTGTGTGTGTGTGTGTGTGTCAGGGTTCACCGAAGCGCCAAAGAAACTGGTATAGGCATGCGTATGCAAATACAGACATATGTAAACAGGCAGAATACGGAACTGCGGTCGGCAACGTCTAAGTAAGACAAGTGTCTGGTGCAGTTGTTTGGTTGATTTCTGTTGCTAAAATGGCAGGTTATCAAGATTGAAGTGAGTTTGAACGTGGTGTTATAGACGACTCACGAGCAATGGACGCAGCATCTCCGAAGTAATAATGAAGTGGTGATTTTCTCCCACTACAATTTCATGACTATCAGGAATCCGGTAAAACATGTAATGCCCAACATCGCTGTGGCCTGAAAAAGATCCTGCTAGAACGGGACCAACAACGACTCAAGAGAATCGTTCAACGTGATAGAATTGCAACCCTTCCGCCAATTGTTGCAGATTTCAAAGCCGGGCGATTAACAAGTGTCAGCATACGAATAATTCAACGGAACGTGATCGATATGGGCTTTCGGAGCCGAAGGCACACCCTTGATGACTGCACGACACAAAGCTTTACACCTCACCACGTCCCGTCAACACCGACATTCGACTGTTCATGACGAAACACGTTGCTGGATGGACAGTCTCGTTTCAAATTGTATCGAGCGGATGGACGTGTACGGGTATGGAGACAACTTCATGAATCTATGGACCCCGCCAGTCGGCAGGGGACTGTTCAAGCTGGTGGAGGCTCTGTAATGGTGTGGGGCGTGTGCAGTTGGAGTGATATGAGACCCCTGATACGTCTAGACACGTCTCTGACGGGTGAAACGTACGTAAGCATCCTGTATGATCACCTGCATCACTTCATATCCGTTGTGCATTCTGACAGAGCTGGGCAGTTCCAGTAGGGCAATGCGACACCCCATACATCCAGGATCGCTACAGAGTGGTTTCAGGAACACAATTCTGAGTTTGAACGCTTCCGTTGGCCTCCAGACTCCCCAGACATGAGCATATCTGGGATGCCTTGCAACATACTGTTCGGAAGATATCTCCAGCCCCTCGTACTCTTACGGATTTATGGACATCCCTGGCGGATTCATGGCATCAGTTCCCATAAACACTGCTTCAGACATAAGTAGAGCCAATGCCACGTCATGTGCGGCACTTCTGTGTGTTCGCGGGGGCCCTACATGATATTAGGCAGGTGTCCCAGTTTCTCTGGCTCTTCAGTATAGCTCCTAGACATCTTCCCCGGCTTTAATTCTCGTTATGATATCTTGTTCTATAAGGTTTTGTTGCTTGATGTTAACAGCGATGTACATGAATGTCTCTCTTCTGTACCGGTAGGTTCCTGATTGTTAGATCGCTTGGTCCTAACTGGGATCTTCTTCCTATTACTAAGAACTTCGTTTTATTTTCATTCATGCTTGGACCTCATTTCTTAGCTTCTGGATTGCACAGTACAGAATCTTTTTCTAGCATACAGTTTTACGTTACCTAATTATTTTTGGTAGAGTTTATTTGCATCGCAGTTCAAAAAATGGTTCAAATGGATCTGAGGTCATCAGTCCCCTAGAACTTAGAACTACTTAAACCTAACTAAGGACATCACACTAATCCATGCCCGAGGCAGGATTCGAACCTGCGAGCGTAGCGGTCGCATGGTTCCAGACTGTATCGCCTAGAATGCAACGCAGTTATTCAGTTTCAGACATTTAGTGACTCTTTATGAGTACGAATATGCGTAATTACACTAGTTACATCGTTCAGGATCACATTCCACACACTCAAACACGAAGTTAAGTATAGGAAACCAGTCCAGTTCAGTTTAGAACAACAAATATTTCTCTTTCTATAGACATGTTACATGCAGGTCACGCAAATGCGTTAAATCATTATGCTTCAGGTACTCGTCACCCCTTGTTGTAAAATGTTGACAGGATGTCCAACGGATTTATTTAAACTTACAAACGGTCCGTTTTACCATGGGTAATGTACCACGAAGCAAATACTGTCCACACTGGCGGAATATTACGCTATACCACGTTTGTGACTATTACAGCGCCGTCTATCACAAAGCGAAAAAAGTGGTGCAATTAAAACATTCATCTTTCTTTACATACTACACGAATATGTAATAAAAATTGGGGGTTCCTTTCTTTTTTAAAAAAAAAAAAAACGCAGCTGATATCCGTTTGACCTATGGCAGCGCCATCTGGTTTCCCCCTTCAAGGTAGACGAATTTCGTCCTTTGTAGTTTTTTCGTTTGATGCTTATTTCGTGATATATTTGACCCGGTCATTGTCAATGGACCACCCTGTATACATATATGTCTAAAAATGATAAATTTTCATGCTGTCTGTCGTTTCTTAATACGGCGTGTACAAGAGAAGCGCGGATATAAGAAATTTTTCACCTCCATTTTAGCCAGTGGCCTCGTTAGGGTTGCTGGATGATGAGGTTCGACAGCCCAGCAAGTTTGTAACAGGCGCCCACTACAGCTAGAGGCCGGCAGAGAGCTCGTAACACGGCGACGGCTGTCACAGTAAGCAGAGGTCCGGCGGGCAGACAGCCGGACGGTCGCACCTGCCGCCAAGTCAGCGGCAACTTGCAGACGGCCAAGTCGCAGCGGCTTAGCCCTCCGTCCCCACAGGCGGTCAGCGCAACTCGAGTGGGCAGCGGCTCCGGCAGAGTGCGTCTCCTGAAATGTCCGTGGACGCTCCAGGACAGAGGGACAACTGAACGGACGTGGGAAAGGTGCAGACCATTCATCACAAGCCATTTGTTACTTCACAAAAGGCCAACAATCTTTCATTGCACATACAAACAGAAAAACAATAATGAAATATAAACGATAATAGTTGCTTGCAATGAACGTAATTAAGAAAGTGCAACTAATGAGCGACAATAATTAGCGCTAGCAATAGGTTTACAATGTTAACAGCAGATCACATTTGGACAGAAAATTAGATAAAATACGACGGTTGCCCAGAAAGTAATACACCACATTTTTCCCTTCTACATCTACATACATACTCCGCAATCCACAATACGGTGCGTGGCGGAGGGTACCTCGTACCACAACTAGCATCTTCTCTCCCTGTTCCACTGCCAAACAGAACGAGGGAAAAATGACTGCCTATATGCCTTTGTACGAGTCCTAATCTGTCTTATCTTATCTTTATGGTCTTCCCGAGAAATGTAAGTTGGCGGCAGTAAAATTGTACTGCAGTCAGCCTCAAGTGCTGGTTCTCTAAATTTCCTCACTAGCGATTCACGAAAAGGACGCCTCCTTTCTTCCAGAGACTCCCACCCGAGTTCCTGAAGCATTTCCGTAACACTCGCGTGATTATCATACCTACCAGTAACAAATCTAGCAGCCCGCCTCTGAACTGCTTCTATGTCCTCCCTCAATCCGACCTGATAGGGATCCCAAACGCACGACCAGTACTCGAGAATAGGTGGTATTAGTGTTTTATAAGCGGCCTCATTTACAGATGAACCACATCTTCCCAAAATTCTACCAATGAACCGAAGACGACTATCCGTCTTCCCCACAACTGCCATTACATGCTTGTCCCACTTCATATCGCTCTGCAATGTTACGTCCAAATATTTGATCGACGTTACTGTGTCAAGCGCTACACTACTAATGGAGCATTCAAATATTACAGGATTCTTTTTCCTATTCATCTGGATTAATTTACATTTATCTATATTTAGAGTTAGCCGCCGTTCCTTACACCAATCACAAATCCTGTCCAAGTCATCTTGTATCCTTCTACAGTCACTCAACGACGACACCTTCCCGTACACCACAACATTATCAGCAAACAGCCCCACATTGCTGTCCACCCTATCCAAAAGATCATTTATGTAGATAGAAAACAACAGCGGACTTACCACACTTCCCTGGGGCACTCCAGATGATACCCTCACCTCCGATGAACACTCACCATCGAGGACAACGTACTGGGTTCTATTAGTTAAGAAGTCTTCGAGCCACTCACATATTTGGGAACCAATCCCCAATGCTCGTTCCTTAGTTAGGAGTCTGCAGTGGGGCACCGAGTCAAACGCTTTCCGGATGTCAAGGAATATGGCATCCGTCTGATACCCTTCATCCATGGTTCGCAAGATATCATGTGAAAAAAGGGCGAGTTGCGCTTCGCAGGAGCGATGCTTTCTAAAGCTGTGTTGATGCGTGGACAGCAACTTCTCAAAGAAATTCATTATATTCGAACTGGGAAAACGTTCGAGAATCCTGTAACAAACCGATGTTCAGGACATTGGTCTGTAATTTTGAGGATCCGTCCTTCTACCCTTCTTATATACAGGGGTCACCTTCAACATTTCTGTATTGATCATAATGAGCACTACAAACACAAAGAATCGTGTTTTACATACACACCCTATTTTTCCACGTAATCTAAATCCCATTCTATGGCCTCCCTCCAGCACGAAACAAGGGCGTTTGTGCCCTATCGGTACCAGTCCTTGTCCTGGTGGCGGAGCCAGTGCTTGACTGTGTGAATCACGTCCTTATCGTCCTTAGTGTGTCTTCCTCGAATGGCATCCTTTAATGGTCCAAACAAGTGAAGTCAGATTGGGCATCAGGTGTGTCAGGTGTGACACCCGTGGATGGTCTCCCCGTCCGCTGCAAATCGTGGAGTCCCGCCTAACTGCCTCCTGACGACCTCACCCTCCTTGTCCGGTGACTAGCTGTATTTCTGTCGACAGCAGATGCCAGGCTTTGCACAAGCGTTTGTGAATATTGCCCACAGTTTCTTTCTCTGCAGTGCGAAATTCAATGGCGGCACGTTGCATGTAACGTACATCACCTACAGACGCCATTTTGAAACTGTTCCGTAGCTACGCTATCTCTCGGAAGTGACGGAAACTTGGCGCACTCACTCAGGAGACTTTCGTAACACTGTTTTCGGCTGAGAAATAAAAATGCGGTTCATTCCTTTCTGGGCAACCCTCGTAATTAAGGAAAGGTATTCGGACAGTTACTCCAAAACTTCTTCAGTTAAATTAGTTGAAGATAAATTAGTTAATTTAAACGAGTAAGATGTGTAAATTTAGGAAGAACTAACAAGCTTGTAGTACAATCAAACTCAACTTAGCGCTGGGCAAACAATGAGTCATGACCCTAAGAATTACGATTCCAACATTTTTTCGATCAAAGGAGGTGTTTGGCATTAATTAAAATGACCTACAGGAAGTGTAGCAACATGAAATTTCACAAGTTTTGTATCTGACGAGCTGAGGTCCGTTAAGCATTACGCAATGAGCACAGGAGCAATTTTCAACTCAAATATCCAATATTTGATCAATCACAGAAGCCCTTGGGCATAATCAAGATACAGACGTGGAAAAATAATAAAATTTCGTTTAACAGATTGAGCATTACACCAATATTAAAACTATTACGTTAAAACAAAACTTAAACAGGGAAAACATGAAACGGGCAGGTTCGGCGGATTAAGATGGGTTTGAATAACGGGCATTTCATCTTAAATTAAGGCCCTACAGCTACGAAATAGAAACTCAGCTTATGAGAAATGCCGTAGCGAACCAGGAAGCCGCAACGTCTCAGAGTCTACGGTGAGACGGGAAGTAGCGCGCCGCCAACACGCGCGCACACACAACCGACGGGGAGAGGTTACGCCCGATGAGCAGATGGGTATAGATAACTCCCAAGAGCAACGCCTCCAAACGCCACGAGGCCAAGAGCAAAGAGCATTCAAGCAAACATGTAATTCATGCATATTAATATGCATATATTATATGAAAATCCTCAAACCAAGACAAGAAATTCAATGTGAACATGGCGCCAAGCCCTACCCAACCTTAAACATTACAAAAACAATAATACAATAAGAATTACTAAAAGGATTATCCAGCCAATCTTACCATAAAATATGAGAAGAAGTTAATGTAATAACCAACAAATTACAGGGCTTCTCAAATACATTAACTTAAGTGGCTTAAAAGGGAACACAAAAATCTTGAGTGCTTATATTCAAACAACGACAATAGTAACTGTATTTAGAACAATAAATATTAATTTTTTTGTCAGGGAAAAGTCCCAGATTTATGGAACTTAATTAACCAACCGCCATACCGTCGTAAGAGACAAATAATAATGAATTTGGTACTAGTATACACCAACATAACAGTATCGTCGTAATAACAAACAAATGAAAATTAGAAAACTACCGAAAGATCTTAAATGAACTAACTACCTAGTTTCTCTATCATACATTGGTCTAAAATTACCATTAATATAAAATAAAATTACATGGTTCCTAGAAAAAAAGTTGTAGAAGAAATTAAGAATTTACGTAACTGCCATCTAGCAAAAGTTATGGAAGAATGCTACGACAGTATGTATGAGGAAAACGATGCTTACGAAGAGGCAGTCAAGTTGTTAAACATCTCGGAACAATATTTACATAGTCGTCAGTAAGGGCCTGAAATTGTTAAAAACAGCTCTACTTCCCAATTACAATCATTCCTTTCTGCTGATAAAACTGTCTAAATCGCTTCATATTTGTCTTTATTTACAATGTCGATTCAGTTACTGCTACCATCAGATCTTTAGTTAATATAAAAGAAATATAAGAATGAGAGACGTACAATATCATGCTACAAATTATCTCACCAAGACTTAGAACTTGTAAAGCAAGGTTCAGTGTCACTCAATAAAACCTATACCTAGGCTGGATGTCAACTGTCTACTAGGTTCACAAAGTCTTTACGTTGTACTACACTAGCAAGTGCTAATCGAGAGGTGGCGCTAACATGGCGTACGTTGCCTCTATTTTTCTTTCCCTGTTAATATTTATAAAATGTTAATCTTTAAATTACAAACACTCGAAGTGAAACTGTAAATAGCGATTTAAATCAGTATAGTGGCTTTTTCTTAAAGTTAGTTTTTAGTGGTTTTTTAAGTCTACATGAACGTCCTAATCTGGCATGTATCCTTCAATCTGTTTTACACTCGCAACTCTACAGCAGCAGCATAAACTGTACGCATTAAATATATGTTCCCTTAGCATCGTATTGTTATTATAAAAGTTATTTTTGCTATTATAATTACGCCTATCGGATACTCTATAAAGCCAAGTAATGTACTAAAATGTGTTAACTTGTCAAACACATTTGAATACTTAACTTAAATGTTTTGAAGGCAGCTTCATAATACAGAAGAATCAGTAACTTGCTCCTCGACGCACCCTTGTTCCTTCAACATTAATTACAGATTCGTTGACGGCAGATGTGGAAACGATGTCATAAATGAAGACATATATCAAGCGACCGAGACTGTTTTGTGTACAAAATACTCCCAATGCTCGAGGCCTCACCCGGAAATTTTATTTCCTTTATTAATAAGCTAATTTATCAGTTTGGGAATGTACCTGTAATAACAGAATACCCCTTATCGGCAAAAGTGATGTTTCACAAGCTGCGACATTGTCGCGAATAAATCAGTGATGCGTAAATACAATACGTTTCCTTTAATTTACGTCTATGGTCATAACATTTTGTTAACAGATTACCGGTTTTGCTCTATAATGACTATCATCAGATCTGTTTTATAAAAACAAAGTCCTGCTGATTCTGCATTTGACATTTGACGATGCCACTATGGCTGCAGTACATTAGGACTTTGTTTTTATAAAACAGATTAGATGATGGTCATTATAGACCGAAACATGTAATCTGCTAACAAAAAGTTTGTGACCAAAGCCATAAATTAAAGGAAATTTAAAAGTGATGTTGTTCCACTAGATACAGCTCTATATTAGAAAGTTTTATTAAAATATGTTAATGCCTAATACTCAGAAAAAATTTTGCACCACAAAAGAAACAAACGATACTCTAACGGGATTTTTTTTAATTTTATATCCAAATTGAAAACCACAACGGGATGGCCAGAAGAGAAAAGAAGTGATTTGAGAGAACATAATGCCACAGACGACACAATACAAGGGAGGAAAATTTTCAGTCTGCTAATCAATACTGCAAAATTTCCAAATCATCAACAAAATCCACAACCTAAGAAGGTGACGTCAAATGAACAAAACGCACGAATAAGTTCTAAGGTGATAATAAGAAAAAGATTCCATCATAGTTTTAGGTTCTAAGCGTTCTAGAGTTGGCAAAAATCTGTAATTAAAATTGAAAAAAACGTCAGGTTTTTGACCATCCCCCAGAATTTATATGAAAAGGAAATAGATAATAATTATAGAAATGCTATACACTAATTACGTGACCTACACAATCATCAGTAAAAGATACTAATATTCTTGTATTATTCATGATGTGAAGAGCCAAAGACTTACTTGATTGTCATCAAACAACATCGATGTGTTGGCGAGAAAAACATACCCAATCGGACAATTATTTAAAAAGTTAAAGAAACGGCAGACAAAATTTTTTATTGCCTTCTTATAGTATCATGCAGTCTTCAATGACGATATAGGTCACCAATAACGTTTAACATCGTTAATTATCAGGAAGTTCACGGTATGACACTTCCTGATCCCATTCCCGAATGAGAAGGTTGGGATCGTACCGTACTTACAACGACAACTGTCTCGAAATTTATGTAAAAAGGGATTAGGAACTACCACAGTATCTTAAACTTACATATTCAATGTATCTGCGATGGAATTTGTTTCAATGATGTACACGTCATAGGTGTGTTTATATGGTACAGGCAAGTCACCTTGCGTGGAAAATCATGTGCTTACACACAACCTGGCTCAAATATTGTGTAAGTTCATTTCGTTGTCGATCTGTATGTATCATGCTAACTGATTAACATTCCTCTAAGTACAAACCATTCTGTTTTATAAAGATCACTGAAGATGATCTGTCATCCTACTGTTTAAATTAAAATTATTAATGTAAAATTTTGGGGAGTGGTACAGAATGGTTCTTCAAGCGTTCCTCAGAAGCACAAATTCTAGCTTCTTCCCGGTAATTCTACAGGTTTAACAAATGATGTTTATTAGGATATATTACCCTTTTATTTATGTCACTTATTTCCACAGCAGGAACTTTTTTTTTTTTTTTTTGCATGAACCCCTTAATTCATAGACTACGCACGTTTCACCAGGTAAACTACCTGCAAGATGACCGAAAAATGGAAGCTGGAGAAGATTTCTTCGGTAGTATACGCCGGGAATGTCAACATTCACATAAACCTGCGAGAATGCGTTGCAGATTTGTGAATGATAGTGTACACGTATCTCCAGTTATCACATGACATTTAGTTATTTTCCTGAGATTTATGACGAGGAGTTATAATTTTTAAGGAGAACATTACTCTTCCTATTACGTAACTGATGTATTTATACCAATCGTGGAGAAACCAATTAATATCAATGCTCTACGAATTTCGTTTACTGAGCCAGAAACGGTCACAGTTTTAGGAAATGACGGAGCATTTGGCAGCGTTCAAAAGAATGTTCTAGTGCCGGAAGGTTCATTTATGTGAGGTGTTTAAACGAGAACCCACTTTCCTGAATACTTGATGGAGCTCTTCGATCAGAATATTTTACGGCCTAAGACACGACTGTTTCACGTGTGTCACCTCGACATTCGCCAAGCATCAGCGACATGTCAACCTGCTCGTTGGTGGTGTACGGTGCGTTTTTCTATGTCAGCACCCACGTCAGGCCGACCGTCGTCTCTTTGCGCAGTCAGATCGACCTCGTATACGACAATATTCATTTTACAATCCAGCCAAACATGACTTCGAACAGCCCATCGAGGAAGATTGTTGCTCCGTGACGCCAGCAACTTTGCATCTCGTCCTCAAGGTATGAAAATGGGCGGGCTTTTGAACATCTCTATTAAATGAGTAATCTGCCACCAGAATATCGATCTGTAGACACTGAAAAATTATATTCTATTTAAAAAAATATAGTTCCTCTGGTGCATACGTAAATAAACTGGGTTCGTCACTGCTCAGAAACACTGGCTTTTAACGTTTACCTATGTTAATAAAAATCCCTTTCACTTGTATATAAAATGTTTTACTCATAAAAATATACAGTAGGATTAATCATACCTCGTGTTACACGTAGCACCTTTCTGTAACATCTGCTTTATTTAGTTCTTTCTATAGCACTAACTTTTTAAAAATGTCAATGTCATCGATTTGTATGTGTGCTGGAACCTTTGATTTACCATGTTTTATTTGCAGTCTAAATTCATGGTCAGGTCACTTCGTAATGTTGATTTACTCAGGTGTACTCCAAACATGTCGTGTTATAAACAAGAGTGAATAAAGAAGCCATCAAAACAAAACAATGTTCTCCATATTCAAGATTTTATCCCTGCGCATCGAGTAACCTCCATCCGTCGGTATGGAGGAAAGGAAAGATCGAGCATCATCACCATAACCAGTATCGATTTAGGCATCCATGCCTGTTCCACTTTCAAGCCGAACGGAGCTGACCTTTCGATGGCTTCTTAGGACTCCCAACCTTCCTTTTCCTCTTAAGGTGTATATTTATAAACTAATTTAGGTATTCGAGTTCTGTCATGCCGTTTCTTTCTGTATTCCTCTATTTTCTGAAGTATGAGGTCACTCCTTACTTCGTTATTTTTATCCCATCTATGTGTCTGTAATCAGGTAGAAGTCTTAAGAGTCTCAACCTTGCAACCTAAATCTTTCTTCTTTAATTGGCGATTGGGGCCCAAGTCTCTGACCCACACATTACAACAGGCGCTCCCATCACGGTATAAAATTTTAGTGGCGTCTCTTTTCCACCTTTTTGAGGACTGTACGATCTATAATGCCTAGAAACTATTGCAATTTTTGCGAATTGTATTCTTGATTATTGTGTGTGATATTTGAGACCTAAAAGCCCGAAGTATTGAAAATTATTTATTTGTTTCTTGCGGTTTATCAACACTTATTATTTTTGCTTTTAGATGCTCCCTACATTGGAGTTCCGTTATCTTAGTTTTACCTTTAGATATTGTCATATGACTATTTGCTACCATTTAACAGGAACAAACTGCTCTCTGTAATTTTTCTTGTGAGTCTGCTAAGATTCGTTCACCATTTGCAAACAGAAGCGCATCTGTAATTTTACGAGGGTTGCCCAGGAAGTAATGCACCACATTTGTTTTCTTTAACAATTCTTTACTGAACATACTGAGAATTACACACGCGAAAGAATGATGTATCATCGACACATCTATTTTTCCAGGTAATCTCTATGCCGTTCTATGGCCTTCCGCCAGCGCGAAACAAGGGCGTTTATGCCCTGTCGGTACCAATCCTTGTCTTGGTGGCGGAGCCAGTGCTTAACTGTGTGAATCACCTCCTCATCATCCTCAAAATTTATTCCTAGAATAGGCCCAAACAAGTGGAAATCCGAGAAGAATTAGGTCAGGGTTGTTGGGTGGTGCAAATCATGGACCTCCGCTGAATCGTCTTCTGACGACCTCACCCTCCGTGCCCAGCGACTAACTGTACTTGTGTCAATAGCAGATGCTCCACAGACTTTGCACAAGCGTTTGTGAATATTCCCCACAGTTTCTTTCTCTGCAGTGAGAAATTCAATGACGGCACGTTGCTTGTAACGTGCATCACTTCCAGACGCCACCTTGAAACTGTCCTGCAGCTAAGCTATCTGTCGGAAGTTACGGGAACTTGGAGTGCTAACTCAGGAGACTTCAAATAATACATACGTAATATTTCGCATTCTTAGCACTGTTTTCGACAGAGAAATGCATGCGGTGCATTACTTTCTGGGCTTGAAGCTCGTAACTGAGTACTACTTTATTCCAACATATATTTACGAGGACGCCAAAAGCAAACAGCGACAACTTCATTAGCCCTGTAGCTAATGTAAAAGGTGCTTCTATTGCAGTCGACAGGACTAACACAGCATGACGAGGAAAGCCGACGTGATAAAACCAACGAGTATTCCGCAGCTCAGTGTGCTGCGGAGACAACGGTGCCTGGGGAGTAGGCTCACCGTGGGGGGCAAGGTTGGGGTTTACCGGCTGACCTTGTCTTCCAGAGAAATGTGAGTGCTGACAGTCATTTCGGCGATGAGATCAGCCAGTCGAACCCCGACTCGCAGCGCCTACCCCAGACGACCGACGGCGGCGCTGGAGTCGGCGACTCAGGGAGGGAGCCAACACCAGGAGCCAACACCTGACTGCACTTCCAGCGACTTCCAACACTTTTCATACAGACTCAATACATCAGTACTGAAGAATTTTGAGTGAGAGTGCCACTGTTCTCTAATGATGTTAATTTTCAGTGTGTTTTCTACTTCGAGCGCGAATGTATGGATCGTTCAGACAAGTGTCATGTAGCACTGTATGAAAGAAGGCATCTGTACGTGAATAGTATGAAGTGCGTCCCTCATTCCTGATGATTTTTTTTCGTTATGCCATCCACGCCAAGGGAATAACCGGATTTTCAAAGCAGTATCATAGCTGTAAGATTTCTATCAGAGAAAACGCCTCATACAACTTAGTACAGTCACAGATTTATAAAACATGTAAACTCTTCAGCTGAGGAAAATCCCTTCCCTTCCGACGTGCGGAGTGGCCGCGCGGTTTAAGACGCTATGTCACGGATTGCGCCGCTCCTCCCGCAGGAGGTTCGATTCCTCCCTCGTGCATGGGTGTGTGTGTTGTTCTTAGAATAAATTAGTTTAAGTTAGATTAAGTAGTGTGTAAGTCTAGGGACCGATGACCTCAGCAGTTTGGTCCCTTAGGAAATCACACACTTCAGAAAATTTGTTCCTTCCCTTCCAACCATTTGTTTTTGACTGCGGGAAAAAGCAAACAGCACCACGTGGAATAATCAATGATAGGTGAGTGGCACGAGTGCAATAACTTCCAAGGGCAATTCACTTCTCAAATCGCAATGGTCGGTGTTTTTGTAGGTATGTGTTGCCAACGAATCTCTCTGATCATAAATTGAAGGGACGAATACTAGTTTATAACCATTTTTTTTTTCTCTTTTTATATAAAGGTGAACTAAATGGTACGCTACCAATATCTCCCCTTGGAAACTGTTGCCGTCCATTTTACCACCTGCAAAAGCGTTTCTCGCTGCTTTTCGACGGGCTTTCACCTTCAAGAACTCATCGATATGAATTTAATTTTGTCTCTAGTCATATGTGGCGAATCAATATTACGACTACAGTCACGCAATGTCCATAGAGACTGTGGGGACCGTCTTTTCCAAAGACGACTTCAAAATTCGTCGCTTGACCTCTATAGTCAACAAAGACATTTCCTTGGAGTATCTTATTCATCCATGTGCAGATCGTTTTACCGAACGTAATATATGAGGTGTTCATAATTAAAGCTTCAGCAGTGCAAAACGCTATACAAAGCTACTGCTCAGAATTAAGTCAGATTTGAGCAACATGTTACTGACGCAGAGGGAAACATCACGGGAAGGAAAATGGCGCTGTAAGCGTCTTAAAGTAAATTTGTTGTCCTGACACAAAAAAGCCCATAAAATGCCAAATGTCATTGGTTTTTAATAGCCCTGTCGCCAAAAACGGTATAAAGAGAAAAATAACATCGGATTCTGTCTTGAGAGTGGTGCAAACCCTCTTCAGTATGCTACCCACCGTTTTCAGCCACAAGCTGAAATCGGGAAACAGCGTGTTCCAGAACGTACACGTTGAGATTACGTTGCGCAATGCGTGCTTTCAGTTATGGTACGTTAGTAGCTGGAGCACTGAACACAACATCTTTCTGATAACACCACAGCAGACTGTAAGGAAATGACGGTTGATAATTCAAGCAATTCCGAAATGACCCTGCAGCAGCAGGTGAAGTGTAAGGAGGAGCTCCATAACCACTCATCCATGCTGTTGAAGTGTTGGAGTGTTGGCGGTAAGAAGACTCCTGTAGCGTTTACCAGTGACGGTACAGGTAAGACAACATGCAGGACTCATCTCGAAGAAATACGGCCTTATGATAAACGACGCCATCATCCCGTACCACTCAGTCACCTCCGCAGAATGAAGCGGTACCGTTTGATGTGTGTCTGGGTGTTCCGTTGCCATTATTCTGCAGTTCTGGTTGGTGGCAGAAACAGGTTTCGTCTGTTCACAGACTGTTACATCACCATGTAACCAAGAAAGTTCAGAGTGGAAGTATGTCTTGCTCTCGGGTCATGAGGAATAAATTCCTGAACGTGGATGACTTTATATGGATAGCGATGCAGGACCCTTCGTAAGGTCTTAAGCACCCTGCATGCCAATATGTCCAACTTCAGGTGATTCCCTGTGCACTGCATGTCTTGATACAACAGCTCGACCCCTTCTGCAGTTCTGTGATCACAGCTTCGACAGACGTCGAATCAACTGCTTTCTTCCCTGTGTCACACTACGCTCCAAAGAACCGGTGTTTTCGAATTTTGTAATCTTTTCTCCAGACCCTTGAGTGTCCGTAACTTCCTTAGGGCTACTGCCGCAAAGGCACTATTCTTGTAACAGATCTTTATCAGCAGCGCGCGATCCTTGATAGAGACACTCATGTTGGGCGTCTCAGACGCTAATTCAGCAGCAGCCGTGTACCGCGCGTCTGTTGGTGTGTACATTCCGACCCTTGCAGCACCACGTATTCATCAAATTTTCGTTAACTTTCCTGTGCTCCATGATCTTTAGCCCTGTGTCAGTAACACTCTGTTCAAATTTACGTCATTCTGAGCGTTGGTCGTCTTTCTACAGCGTTTTGAAACTAGAATTTTAGTAATAGACACGCTTTATATGTTCACACGAGATGTGTAGTCCAACACTCAGGCGCCTCAATAAATGTTTCTCCTGTTTCACCTAAATTTTACAGAATCATCAACCAAATTTTGATGTTGTAAAATATTCCACAGAACGGTTCATTAAAACTGAGAACTTTGCGGAAATGGACTGCCTAATAGGCAGCGATGGCGGTGACAGGTTAATATGCAATAAGAGTCTTCGCCTGAGCTCATTCTTTCGGTTAGACAAGGAAGATGATTCTGTATTTTTAGGGACGTAGTGGAAATTATGAGTGAGGGAAGAATGGATAAGGAAATCGTCAGTATCCATTTAAATGGAACTACATCGGTGTTCGCCAAAATCAGTTTAGGGACACCATACAACGTCTGAATCTGGATGTCCAGGAGGAGAAATGAATCCCCTGTGCTCTGGAATGGGAGGCCAGTACGTTACGACTGCGCCAATCACGTAGGTACATTCTCTCACGAGAGCACGAAATGAAAACCTATTGTACCTGTGGAGACTCCTTTGTGGCACACAACGAAAACGTAAGTTGTTCTAGCAAACCGGCCTTGGAAGTTGAACGATCTCATGTTTGGATACCGGTGTAGCATAGTGCTGCAAATTGTCAAAAATATGAGTGGTGCGCGATAGGTTATTCGTAGAACAGTGACGATAGTTCTAGAGAAACTGTTATGTCACATGTATAAATTTGAAGCAGTCAATTAATCCTTTAAACATCACAATATTTGTGTGTATATATAGGGGATAATGTTGTATCTTCGTACAAAGCCGCTAGGCAGCCCTGTACTATAAGTTTAACGTATTTTATTATTTAATTTTTAAAGTATGGCCTACTTCTGAAATTGAAAGAAGTACTCCAGAACATTAAAGTTTTTTTCCAAAAGTTAAAATATGTTCAACAAAAATGGTCGTCTACCTACGAGAAAATCTTCCATTGCTATTTAGCTTCGTAGGCAAGAAAATCTTGTCATTACTGTATTTAATAGTCTGTCTTAAAATATTACGGTAGTACAACCCACTAAGCGAATAAGGGACATGAAACTAAGCGAAAGTATTACTCAAAACCAGTCAAAAGTTAAATACATTTTTAAATAGCTGACACTGGAGACTAACATAGTTTTTAATTTTCAAGAGAGGTAAAACTGTGGACATTAAACAAACTCAGTTCATTTGCAACCATCACATGGTCGGTGGTAAAAGATCTCTTTGCGTTTAATGATACAACGAAGGATGATATAGCTGTCCGATGTCATATAAATACAGATATAAAATAAAAGTTTTGCATCACCTCGTTTCCAAGATTTTCGAAACGTGTACAGAAAATTGGAATAGAGATGAACATGAACCTCATTTCCTCCCTTTTTATTGCACATGAAAACCACACATTGCATGTTGTGCCACCACACACTGACACCTACAGAGGTGGTGGTCCAGATTGCTGTACACACTGGTACCTCTATGCCTCTAATAACCAGTAGCACGCCCTCTTATATTGATGCATGCTTGAATTCGATGTGGCATACTATCCACAAGTTCATCAAGGCATTGTGGGTCCAGATTGTCCCATTCCTCAACGGCGATTTGGCGTAGATCTTTCAGATTGGTTGGTGGATCACGTCGTCCATAAATAGCTCTTTTCAGTCTAACCCAGGCATCTTCGATAGCGTTCGCATCTGGAGAACATGCTGGCCACTCTAGTTGAGCGATGTCGTTGTCCTGAAGGAAATCAGTCACAAGATGTGCACGATGGGTATGCGAATTGTCATCCATGAAGACGAATGCCTCGCCAATATGATGGCGATATGGTTGCACTATCGGTCAGAGGATGACATTCACGTATCGTACAGACGTTACGGCGCCTTCCATGACCACAAGCGGTGTACGTCGGCCCCACATAATGCCACCCAAAACAGCAGTGAACCTCCACCTTACTGCACTCACTGGACAGTGTGTCTAAGACGTTCAGTCTGACAGGGTTGTCTGGTTGAAGACATATGCGACACTCATCGGTGAAGAGAACGTGATGCCAATCCCAAGCGGTACATTCGGCATGATGTTGGGCCCATTTGTAGCACGGTGCATGGTGTCTTGGTTGCAAAGATGGACCTCGCCTTGGATGTCGGGAGTGAAGCTGCGCATCAGTCAGCCTCCTTCCTGGTTAAATGACTGGAACTGATAGGTTGTCAGTACTTGAAGAATTGATAGTATAATCGAAATGTATTTAATGTGATATACATGGCTTAAAAGTGTAGAACGTGAAATTTTCAAAAATACTGCGCTAACTCCTAACAACAGCGAAACCTGTAGAAAATATGGGAAACGGCTTACTGTGGTATCAAGTGCGCATTCCTTCTACAGTTAGTTATCAGACTGAAGAAAAGATGAAAAAATATCTTGTGTTCCTAGGAATATCATCATCTCGGTGCAACGATCTCCCCTACCGAACAAGCTCCACCTTGAGTTATAATTCTACGTTTGTGACAGAAGCTCGAGACCTAAAATCATATATTCATCAAGCTTTTAGGTGGCCCAAATGTAGAGGTTGAGGCGAATACCCGATTTAAGAGTATTTCTCTTTGATCTGAGCAGAAAATTTTAATTATCATTGCTTCTTACCTCGTGCGGAAGAGACCGAATTCAATTTATAAGTGATGTCACAAAGGAGATAAATTACAGAGACGAGAATCTGCATTATGGGACAAGAAAGTTTCCTTTAGATTACAATAATCTAATCACATTTATTGAAAAATTTGTAAAAATGAATGGTACAAATCGCTTCACGGCCCTGTACCAATTCAGTTACATTTATTCCAGAACTAAAAGAAGGCAGTACAAGCTACTGGGTTAGCGTTGAGAGATTTTCAAGCAAGAAAGCGGCTACCGGAATATTCCGCATTTACTGTGGGATTCGGGCTAAGAAGTTTTGCTCAACTGGGGCGGAATTATGGGGATGATCATCCGCACGCTCGCCGTTTTCTGAAGTTGAGCTTTCCGCGCGATAACCCCTTATGCGCGGTTCCAATGATGCCTTAGCTCTAAAGTGCCCACTTGTGATACAGTAAGAATCTATTCATCATGGGTGACGAGAAGTATTCCATTTTTCCTTTCCCATGAAAGGCGAGAAATTTTATACCATCTCAGCAGTATTTCTATTCGCCCAGTTATATGTTTGGTTTCCCTAGTTTATGTACGCTATAAAGCTACACCAACCAAGAGCTTAAGACTGTTCAAAATAGGTACCAACATAATACATTGTTTATGAACATGTGTATGTCGTATCAGGGAAACTTATGCTGCGTTTCCTCTGTCTCCATTCTTCGAGACATACCCAATGTGATCAAAAGTATCTGGACACCTACAAAAACATACGTTTTTCATATAAGGTGCATTGCGCTGCCACCAACTGCCAGGTACTCCATAGCAGAGACCTCAGTAGTCATTAGACATCGGGAGGGGCCAGAATGGGGCTGTCCGCAGAGCTCACAGACTTCGTACGTGGTCAGGTGATTGGGTGTCACTTGTGTCATACGTCTGTGCGCGAGATTTCCACATTCCCATAATTCCCTAGGTCCACTGTTTCCGATATGATAGTGAAGTGGAAACCTGAAGGACACGTACAAAACAAAAGAGTACAGGCCGACCTCGCCTATTGACTGACAGAGACCGCCGACAGTTGAAGAGGGTCGTAACGTGTAATAGGCAGACATCTATCCAGACCATCACATAGGAATTCCTAACTGCATCAGGATCCACTGCAAACACTGTGACAATTAGACGGGAGGTGAGAAAACGTGGATTTCATGGTCAAGCGGCTGCTCATAAACCGCACATCACGTCGGTAAATGCCAAACGACGCCTCGCCTGGTATAAGGAGGGTAAACATTGGACGATTGAACAGTGAAAAACGTTGTATGGAGTAACGAATCACGGTACACAATGTGGCGATCCGATGGTGGGTTGCGGGTATGGCGAATTTCCAGTGAACGTCATCTGCCAGCGTGTGTAGTGCCAACAGAAAAATTCGGAGGCAATGCTGTTATGGTGCGGTAGTGATGTTCATGGAGGAAGCTTGAACCCCTTGTTGTTTTGCGTGGCAGTATCAGAGGACAGGCCTACATTGATGTTTTAAGCACCCTCTTTCTTCCCATTCATGAAGAGCAATTCAGGGATGGCGATTGCACCTTTCAACACGATCGAGCACCTGTTCATAATGCACGGCCTGTGGCGGAAAGGTTACACTGCGGTAACATCCCTCTAATGAACTGGCATGCCCAGAGTCCTGACTTGAATCCTATACAACACCTTTGAGATGTTTTGGAACGCCGACTTCGTGCCAGACGTCACCGACCGAGATCGATACCACTCCTCAGTGCAGCACTCCGTGAAGAATGGGCTGCGATTCCCCAAGAAACCTTCCAGCACCTGATTGTATGTATGCCTGCGAGACTGGAAGCTGTCATAAAGGCTAAGGGTGGGTCAACACCATATTGAGTCCCAGAATTGCCGATGGAAGGCGCCACGAACTTATAAGTCATTTTTAGCCACATGTCCGGATACTTTAGATCGCGTAGTGTATATATGTTCTCAATATTACCGATAAGTATGGTGCTGCACTTTGGCATAGAACTTTGTTCACTCAGGACTCGTCTAATGGCTGTCGTCCTGTGCTGACCGTGCAGTTTCAAGATTTGTCACTTTTGCTGATGGTATTAGGCGTTAGTTTTGTATTAATGACAGCTCTCATTTTGTTATATGTGCATCTTAAATACAGGGGACTTAGCGTTATTTCTCTTGTTAATTCGAAAATGCGAGTTGTGCAGATGAGAAAGTCTGATTTTCTTCTTTCACTCCTCGTAGAGATGTCAATCAAAGTCCCACATAACTGATTTCAGTACTCCACTAGAGTTTTCTGGGTTTTGTTTCTCATGGTTAACCTTGCAATAAGATTCCATGTTGGTGTTGAATTTGAATAAATGTTTGGTTGTTCTGATATCGGCTTCCATTTACGGACTCTACTGAGTACGACTTCTCCCTTGACTAAGCGACCCTTATTTACCAAATCAGGAATACTCTAAGGCGTTGTTTTAGCTTGAAAGTGTTTCCGTTTTATGCAGTGTCCAAATCATTAATGGAATGCAGCCTAACACCCAAAGCTGTTTATTGTGGTGGCGAGTTTTAGTACTTACAGGTTTTTATTTCTGAGTTGAAATCGTTACAAATGCAGATTAGTTTCAAATTTCAGGATTTCTGTAATCCCCAAGGAACACCCAACCAAGGCCACAAGGCAAGCGAAAACGAGGAGACGGTCGTAATAATGTTTTCCCTAAGGTTAATTATACGGAGTTTAATTTGGAGCGGGCAGTTCTGTCGGTGCCTGCGGCTAAGAGGAGAAACATTAAGGACCCAGTGGAAAGCGTACCGCTTGGCAGGTAAGCCTGTGCCCTCGGGCTGTGCGAGTAAAGATCACGGGCCTCGGACAAGGGGAAGAGATTCAGCTGGTACCCTGTGGCGAGTCACTCATTAAGAGGGTTTTTCTGGTTTGCGTAACGGCCACTGTATATAAAATTTTCTAAACGGACTTTGCCATCATATTCAAGATTATTGTCTTTCTTTTTTGACATTCAATGCGGAAACAAAAAAAAATTGAGAAACTATTTTGAAGCACTTCAGTTTGGCGTTAGCTTGGGGTACGTGTCCAAAATGTTACATTTTCACATAATCCTCTCCACAGCATAAATTTTGTGATTATAATTCAATGTATTTTTGTTTCATCTTACTGGAGTTTCACTACATGTTTACACGCGGTAACTCGCTTAAATTTTTTTTCTGCACAGTGAGTGAAACTGAACCAGGGTGATATGAAGTCTGATGCTATGCTGCACCGATTCATAGCGGTGAAGTATCATACAGTGTACAGACAGCTTGCCGAGGCGAAGGACGGATTAGACGAGAGGAAACATGCTGCAAATTTATAGTGTGAAGTAATATACAGAATCATTCAGCTGCCTGTACCTATGGGTTTTATGCAACCCGCAACGCCTTAAATTTACCACATACTAATGTTCATAAAGTTTTGGTCACAATATGCAAACTATTAACTCTACAAAAAAGATTCACAGGAGATTTTAGTAGGATGTTTAATGTAGTTAAATTACGAGCCGGGATACCTTTCCGCTGGAGTCCACGGCTTTAGAGCTATTCAACAAAGCCGAATTTGAAGCTCACTTTTATACGTTTTTCTCGAGTAATTCGGAAACTACAGCCTCTAGCGCAAACGTACTGTACTAAATTTAACTGTATTAAATTTCGTACAGGAAAGTCCTGTTCATTTTTTCTAAGGGACTAATGGTTTGCACGCATCGAGCGGGAGATTATGAACACTGGCGCGTGGTAATTGAAAGCATTGCGGGTGGCATAAAACCGATAGGTAGGGGCAGCTGAATCACCCTGTGTGTATAGGGTGACCATAGCTCATAGACAGTTCATGTATATTTTTCTAGTACTGAAGTGTACAAGACCTCTAGCTTTCGGTGCATCGTTAGAGATTACTGCATTTCGTTTGATTTCTTGGCCTCATTGATCTTTGTACCGATATTGCACTGAAAATATCTGCATAACAACAAAAATTTCGACGATATGTTCTATGTGTCTTGTTTAGTAATACCTGTTCCACTCACTTGTCGTATTTGTTATTGAAAACAATTGATTCCACCCGACTCTTCGATCACAAGATTGCATTCAGTAGTGCTGCGTTCTGTTTCTTTTTCCCACCTGTGTTCGTCGTTCGTTAACAGTGAGACACAGCAGATGTGTTTACTGATGGAGAATTTCGCGAAATGCACCACGTGTGTGGGTTCAATAATTGTATTGGATGAGCAACACAAGGACGCTTTTCTGAGGTGTTCTCCCATCGACAGCGATCCTGTTTTACTGCTATTGCGTCTGTCTGAGGGTTGTCTTATTGCAGATGTTTCCAGTGTTGGTAAGTGTTTACCCACAAACAAACTTAACTGGGGTGACAAACTGAACAAATAATTACATCATTGCACTATAACGAGCAATCAGGAACCTTGGATCGTTATGTCAATTTTCTCAAAAAAATTCTGTGGATAAGATACGAAATGTTGTTGACAGACTACTGTTTCACACTCTATATTCAGGGTGTAACATTTATAAGTGCAGATATTTTTATATGTGGTACCTTAATATGTACAAACATCAGTGAGTTGGTTGTTTTTTGTCTGCCTCAAACGATCTTCCTACAAAAACATCACAAGCTTGACGACTTCATGTTTTCTTCTTAGTCAAGACTGCACCACTAAGTGGACTATGCCTGTCGGTAGTGGCTAACGGCTTTGCTTCCACGCATCTACAGTTCAATAGCTCACTTGTGGCCCTGGAGAAGATAAGCATTACTGGATTGGTCTTGCCACATGTCCTTGGAGGTACTACCCAACCTAAAAACAGATATTTATAATAGCTATAATTACTGGTCTGCAAATTACTAATAACCTTGTTCAATACACCGTCCTCAGTCACCAATAGAAAAGTCGACACTTTTACCCATTAGGCCCTTTATATGGTGAGAGTGTGTTTAGTTGAAAATAATTTCGGTTTGCGTTCGAGAATTATTTCGACTGTGTATTGTAGGTATAGAGGTGAAAAATGGTGTGCGTGTCCATAACGTATTTGGTGGTATATACTATGGTAAGTTCCTGGAACCCGCTTGTGGATATGCTATTTCACCTATTTGGCGGGTATAAATTTGATTGCGGCTTGAACTGGAAACCACCTATGAAAAATCTTACATGGAATCATTTCCTGACAGATAATGACCACATAATCCTGAATGATTCTACATCGATAATACATTGCGAAATAACCATAGCGATCATCGTAATGACAATAGTTAGAATGGCTACATTGTATCATATGAAGACTCCTAGCAGCCTCCGAAGATACCTAACACAGTTTCCTGTTGATTCTTAAGTACTATAATTTCGGAAATTGTTATGCTCGATGAAAGTAGATGCATCTCAAGTGTTCAGTGTCACAGTAACATGTCTATTTCCTTGAGAGTTTGTACACAGTAACTGTCTGAGTAGTGAGCATGCAAACCGCCATCAAAAGAGCAGTCGTCAGAGCATGTAGAAAATAATATAGCAACTTCTGTAATTTATTCTTCGCAGTATCGTGCAGCTATTGTTTTGCTATGGAGTGGACGACATTTCTTGGGTTGATAGATTTTCTTTGCTTTGATCGCTATCCTCTTTTTCCGTTTTAAGTAATTAAACCACTGGGCAGAAACGACTGTACTGTCTAGTGTAGGTATATGTCTTTTTTTATTTCAGTATTCATGTCCAAAGGACAGTTATCGGATCTTCATCTCCATCACATTAAGCTGCATCGTTCAGAGCGGCGAAGTTACGTCTATTCCTTTATTGATTTGTTAAGGGATGTTTTCTACTTTTGAAATGTATGTACATAAAACTTCGGTCTTCTCTTACAAAAAGTAAGTTTATTTTAAATTAGGAACGATGACATTCCCAACACTGTGGATCCTTTTTCACGTGCTTTGTTGTTACGGAGTTTGCATGTTATTTTTTGTATGGATTCTTACATTTTGTTAACATAAACCGTGTTGTATGGAGTAGATTTAAGGAATACTACGATGAAGATGTACTATGTATGGAGGGATATCATAGTAATGGGATGTCGTAAAGCAGCTCGAAAAAAGAAAAGCCTACAAGCTAAAATAAGCCAAAATGTCAAACTATCACCGTAATAACCTGAACAGTGTGTTTAATGCTTGACAAAAAAACAAATATAAAACTACCTGTTAAATTTAAACTTGCCTACTTTGGTAGTAAGGTTGTCTGACGACCGTGTGGATGACTCATCTTCAATCCCCGGTGCTGATAGCGCACTGACGAGCTTCTGGAAGGTCTAGAAAGTTCACAATGACTGGAAGAGTGGTGTGCCCCATACTGCATTCATATGACGTCATTTGACAGAGGATGACACGACGACTGTATCTCATGGTCATCTGTACGAGATCTTGGAATTCTTCTTAACTATAACGAAATTTATAAATAATTAAAAATATAGACATAAACTTTGTTAATCTCTGTGTATAGATGCAACGCTATACCTAAGTAATCCAAAATTATTAAGAATTAATCGAATTTTCGGCTCGCCTGTTTTTGGAATGGGGGACTGATGACCTTCGCTGTTTAGTCCCCCTTAAACATCCCAATAACCACCACCAATTAATCGAATGTCCACCTACAAACACACGGAAAAGTTGTTTCTTTAAATTTCCGTTGTCCCACTCAGCAAATTTGCTGTCTGCTCAAATATGTGTTACTTAGGTTCCTGTTCTTTTATGACTCAGCTGCTTTTTATGGCGTTTAGAAGACTAAGGGTTCAATCTGTTTGAGGCATTTTGTGACTTGCGTCGCGTTTGGCTACATATGGTTTACACAGGATAACTCAGGAGTATAGCCCCAATTTAATACTCGTACCAATGAAAAGATGAATGATATAGATAATAGTGTCAGTGGTGTTCAGAAACAGATGAAATCGTTAAAACTTAACAAAGATCTAGCGCCCGGTTGAATCTCTATCAGATTCCGTATCCAAGTTGCACCCCCTCTGTCAAATGTAACCTATCGCACATTCGTGTTTGTTCATTGGATGAAAGCGCAAGTCACACATGTCTACGCGAAGAATATGAGGAGATATCCACAAAACCAGCGTTCACTATCCTTGACATCCATTTTTCGCAGAATCTTAAAAGACATTCTGAGCTCAAACGATTTGACGTATCTCGGACAGAACGACCTCCTTGCCGCCAGTCGGCATGGGTTTAAAAATAAAGATCATACGAAGCTGGACGCACTTCTCTCCATAAAAGCCACGAATTAAGGCAGTCAGATAGATGCAATATTTTTCGATTTCCCTGTTTCACTCAATAACGTACTTACAATTATTATCACAAGTGTTATCATATGGGATATTAGGCGAAACATGTAACTGGATTGAAGATTTCTTGGTAAACGTGGACGGAGAGTCACCGACAGATGTAGCAATAACTTCGTGTGTAACTCAGGGAAATGTGTTGGGTAGCTTGCTCTTCATGCTGTATATGAATGACAATGCAGACAATATTAATAGCAATATTAGACTTTTCACAGATGATGCAGTTATTTACAATGAAATACAGACTAATCGATGCTGCAAAAATGTTGAGTCAGACCTTGACAACATGACTAGCAACTTGCTTTAAGTAATCAGAAATGTAACACTGTGCAGTTCACCAAACGAGAAAACATAGTACCCTATAAATATAATATCAGTGAGCCACAGTTGGAATCGGTATACTCATACATATACCTGGGTGTAACACATAGTAGAGGCATAAAATCATCGCTCACATAGGCTCAGTCGTGGGAAAAGCAAGTAGAGGACCTCAATTTATTGGTAGAATACTATGTGAATGCAATTAGTCTAAGAAAAAGTTTGTTTACAACATATTTATGCAGTTCATTCTACAAAACTGCTTACGTGTATAGGACACATACAAGGTTGGAGTAACAGTGGATGTAGAACATATACCGAGAAGGACAGGACGAATGATCAGAGATTTGTTTGGTAAGCGGGATAGTGTCACAGAGGTGCTGAAAGAATGGAACTGGCAGTCTCTTGAAACTAGACGTAATCAGTTCCTAGAAAGAATTTTGACAGAGTTTTGAGAACCGGCTTTAAATGATGATTCTATGAATATATTATAAAGTATCCTTTAATCCCGCATATATCAGTACCACAGGGATGGTAAGGGCAAGAAAACATTAATTAAAGAATGCTTGGCGGCAGTTAAACAGTCATCCCGCACTCTATAGGTGAATGGAACGGGACAAAAGCTCTAGTAGCTGCCATGTCCCTCAGAATGGTTCGCAGGTTATAGATGTAGATGAAAACTTGTTGAAGTGTCTTAGCGTAGTTGCTATATTAGCATCCCTACATCGTAGACATAGATGATATCCCTGTTAACATGTATAAACTGGTCAGTTTCACACTAAGTTACTGTGACCTACATCGACCGACTATTAAACATGAAATAATATCGTAGTGTCAGTGACGACGCTTAGCTTTTGATGATAACGACGCAGGAAATCGTCGCTAACTTGACTTCTTAGTCAAATATATCAGACCAAAACGATCCAGAAAGTTGTATACAAGAACGGCGTCGCAGTACGTAACCTAGCCACAGGCATCGTTTGTTAAATAATAAATCATGAACTAGTTTTAAAAAGCGGTGCAATTTGATACTGCGCTGTCGCGATTACCCCATTAATTGTACAAATAACTCTCCCCTCCTGAAATTAATTACGGTCAACAATCAGCGCCACTACACTGATTAAGCAACCTAATTAGTCGTAACTTCTATTGACCACAACAGTCCTAATCAACCACATTAATTACAATAGGTTGATGTATAAGTATACACCCAACAACGGTATTGAATTAAGTCCATGTAGTGCACTGAAAAACAATGCAGTGCTAGACGAACGTTGTCAGACAAGATCACTGCAGAGAAATTCGGCATCACACATACACACCGGTCATAACTCATTCAGTCAAAACAACAACAGCACACGAAGAAGTTAATTTAGTTACTCTTTATTTACCCTGAGGCGAAAAAAGAAAGTCATGGGATAGCGACATGGACATATACAGATGGTGTTAAACGAGGTATAAAAGGGCAGTGTATTGGCGGTGATGTCACTTAGGTGATTCATAAGAAAAATTTTCCGGCGTGATTATGGCCGCGGGACCGGAATAAATAGACTTTGAACGTGGAATGGTATTTGGAGCTGGATGCATGAGTCATTCCATTTCGGAAATCATTAGGACATCCAGTATTCCGAGACCCAGAGATTGCCGAGAATATACGTTTCAGTCATTGCCTCTCACGCAACGCAATGGACATTTGACGTCCGGGAGCACCACCGTTTGCGTGGAGTTGTTAGTACTAACAGAATGGCAACACTGCGTAAAATAAGCACAGTAATCAATGAGGGGCGTACGACGAACGTTTCCATTAGGACAGTGCGGAGAAATTTGGCCTGAATGAGCTATGGCAGAAAACGACGAATGTAAGTGCCTTTCCTAAAAGTACGACATCGCCTGATGACTACTCTAAAACAGCGGCCTTGTCGGATGAGTCCCGATTTCAGTTGGTAAGAGCTGATGGTAGGGCGAGTGTGGCGCAGTTCCCACGAAGCAATAGGCCCAAGTTGTTAACAAGGCACTGTGCAGCCTGGTGGTGCGCTGCCTTTATATGGAACGGACTGGGGCCTCTGGTTATGGTTATGTTTGGCTTCTTGCAGACCACATGTAGCCATTCATGGATTTTATGTCCCCAGGCAACATTGGAAGTTTATTGGTGACAACATGCCATGGCAACCGGCAACAATTGTTAGCGATTTGTTTGAAGAGCATACTGGACAGTTGGAGAGAATAATTTGACAGCCCAGATCGGATATGAATCCCATCGAGGAGTTAGTTCGTTCATAAAATCTGCAACGGCAACTTAATCGCAAATATGGACGGTTATAGCGACAATATGGCTCACTATTTCGGCAGCGGACTTCCATCGACTTGTTGGGTCCAAGCCACGTCGAGTTGCTGCATAACAAAGGCCAAAAAGAGGTCTGAGACGATATTAGCAGGGTGCCCATGACATTTGTCAAAAAATGGTTCAAATGCCTCTGAGCACTATGGGACTTAACTTCTGAGGTCATCAGTCCCCTAGAACTTAGAACTACTTAAACCTAACTAACTTAAGGACATCACACACATCCATGCCCGAGGCAGGATTCGAACCTACATCTACATCTACATTGATACTCCGCAAGCCACCCAACGGTGTGTGGCGGAGGGCACTTTACGTGCCACTGTCATTACCTCCCTTTCCTGTTCCAGTCGCGTATGGTTCGCGGGAAGAACGACTGTCTGAAAGCCTCCGTGCGCGCTCTAATCTCTCTAATTTTACATTCGTGATCTCCTCGGGAAGTATAAGTAGGGGGAAGCAATATATTCGATACCTCATCCAGAAACGCACCCTCTCGAAACCTGGCGAGCAAACTACACCGCGATGCAGAGCGCCTCTCTTGCAGAGTCTGCCACTTGAGTTTATTAAACATCTCCGTAACGCTATCACGGTTACCAAATAACCCAGTGACGAAACGCGCCGCTCTTCTTTGGATCTTCTCTATCTCCTCCGTCAACCCGACCTGGTACGGATCCCACACTGATGAGCAATACTCAAGTATAGGTCGAACGAGTGTTTTGTAAGCCACCTCCTTTGTTGATGGACTACATTTTCTAAGCACTCTCCCAATGAATCTCAACCTGGTACCCGCCTTACCAACAATTAGTTTTATATGATCATTCCACTTCAAATCGTTCCGTATGCATACTCCCAGATATTTTATAGAAGTAACTGCTACCAGTGTTTGTTCCGCTATCATATAATCATACAATAAAGGATCCTTCTTTCTATGTATTCGCAATACATTACATTTGTCTATGTTAAGGGTCAGTTGCCACTCCCTGCACCAAGTGCCTATCCGCTGCAGATCTTCCTGCATCTCGCTACAATCTTCCAATGCAGCAACTGTGACCGTTGTGGTCGCTCGGTTCCAGACTGTAACGCTTAGAACCGCTCGGCCACCCCGGTCGGCTGACATTTGTCGCCCCAGTGTAAATCGGGATAGACAACGGGCCGCAATGTCATCCAGTCGTCAGTAGTATTAGATTTATTAGAAATGACTAACTATTTAGCTTTGCGTACTGCAGGGCCGTGTGGTATTTAAATCTTTTCGTGTGACCCTTCCCTACCGATAATTTCCTGTGAACTCTTTAAATGACTTGGTTACTGTAGTTACGTTCAGTGGAAATAAAACTATGTGACAGATGACGTTCAAAGTTCAAGGAACAATAACGTCCAAAATATTACGAGAATTTTAACTTTTGGTGTTGATCATATTCCAAAGGAAGTCGAATAAACGATAACGTAAACTAAGTCTATTCTATATCAATGTTCTTTGCTTCATTTACAGACGTCACATTCTTTACTTGGCTATGATTCAAGGGATTTGTATCACCATCGAACCATCGTCCTTTAACACAGCGAAATCGACAAGTTAAAATTAGTTTTGAGGGAACTCCAGCGGTGGTAATTAGGCCATTATACCTCGAGATAAAAAAGATCTTCTGTTGAACACAGTCGGTATCTCCATGGATACAGTCGCAGATGTTACTACTGTATAATTTATACGTAAATCGCAGCGCAAAAGGCATCAACAACTGTACGGAATGGACGCATGGTGCAGGGTTTGGTAACAGATCAACACAACTGAAATTACATATTGATTTTAAATATAGCTAAGACCTATCATTTTTTAACTGCACTTTGCTAGGAGGAGAAATCAATCCTCTGAATCATTTTATGTGTAGTACACACAACATCTTCAATTATTTCTTTCATGTATTCAAATTTCTGTCTACCCCTCCAATGTTGGCTCTCTACATCTTCAATTAGTTGCTGCATATTTTGAAATTTATGTCTACCCATGAAATAGTCCCTATAGTTCAAATGGCTCTGAGCACTATGGGACTTAACATCTGAGGTCATCAGTCCCCTAGAACCTAGAACTACTTAAACCTAACTAACCTAAGGACATCACACACATCCATGCCCGAGACAGGATTCGAACCTGCGACCGTAGCGATCCCGCCATTCCGGACTGTAGCGCCTAGAACCGCACGACCACGGAGGCCGGCAGGCCCTATAGTACATGGAAACTACTTCCTAATGTCTTAACACACGCTCCCTCATCCCGGTCTTTATTCTAGTATTTTCCACAAATATGGTTTTCGTAGCGTCTATGGATAGTCTCGTCGTTTGATTTAACGGTCCACTGTATTTTAAGCCCCATCTTTCAATGCACATGTGAGGCACTACGATTTCCTTCTTTCCGGGTTTTCTCTCAGTCCTTTATTCAATATACTTCAGTGCGTTTCTGCCCACGTCCGTTATCGGTAACAGACTTCCTCTGACAGGGAACTCTGTCTTTATCGTGCTCGAGTTCTTTTTCCGTCCATCTTGTTTCCTTTGTCGTGTGTTATTTTGCTTACTAGGTAGAATTCCTTGGACGTGTATTCGACTTAAATATTAAATTTCTCTGGTGTTTCTTATTACTTTCGATTTTTGTTTTTATCCTTAATCCATATTACTCCAGTTTCAGCTAAAATGACGCTTAATTCTTCCTCAGTCTCATTGAAGATTGCATTGTCATCAGCAAATTTTGTCATTAAAACCTTCCAGTTTCAATTTCAATCTCATATCTGAATCTTTCTATTGCTTCCTGCAACAGTGTGCACTGAAGAAAAATGGGACAAACATGAAACTTTATCTTAATAGTAATTGGTATCTAGATTTTTGCTGTTTCTTGTTTTGTATCGTTCAGTGTTTTAGGAACTTTCTAGGTTTGTACAGGTTAAGATTACATTTTTTTAAAAAAAATATAATTTTTTCTTTTAATTTTTTGAAATTAACATGTGTATTTCGTGTAGGAGGCTTTCATACTAGTTCGTAGTTGTTAATGAAAACTGATTAACGGTGGCACGAAATCAATTTTTTGGTTAACGTACCGTTCACATTTGAAGACAGTATCGTTAGTATCTCCCTCTTTTACTGGAGTTGGCCCATGCTGAGGAGTGATCCTATACATCCATAGACTACACACAGGAAAGATCATCATTACACGCGGGAGGCGGCTACACTGATAGCGGCAGCAGTGTGGTGTAGACTGAGCGGCTTTTAATATTAGAAGGTCTTAGAAAGGGCATTCAGTCTCAAAAAGGGCTCAGGTCGAACACATGAAAAACGTAGATCTAGGAAGCATCGGTATAATAGTTGTACACTGTCGAAGTTGTGTAGAGAAAGTATCACAGCACCAAGCGCTAATAGCAAGCACTGACGCTCAAATCGCTGTAGCTACTAAAAGGTGGATAAAGCCGGACCTAAGTTAAGCAGAAATTTTTGCGAAGGACCGCATGGCGTTCGGAAAGGATAGGCTAAACACAGTTGGCTGTGGCGTATTTGTTGCTTTTAGATGTGGTTTATCTTGCAGTGAAATTAAGGTAGATAGTTCCTCTGAGTTAGCAGGGGTAGAGGTTATTCTTGGCAACCGGAATAAAATAATATCTGGATACATTTAACGACCTCGCACATCAGATGATACAATTACTGAAAGGTTCAAAGAAAACTTGAGTCTGATTTCAATAACGTACCAGCTCATAGAATTATAGTTAGTGGTGTCTACAATGTACCACCGGTATGTTCGCGAAAATACATGTTAAATCCGAAGGTAGGCATAAAATTTTGCTAATCACATTCTCTGAAATCTATTTCGAGCAGTCAGTTCATCAGCCCACTCGAATAGCAAACAATTGTGAGAACATACTTGACTTCTTAGCAACAAATAATCCGGAGCTAATAACGACCGTTAAAACGAATACAGTAATTAGTAAACACAAGGTAGCAGTAGCTAGACTGAATACCGTTACTCCCAAATCGTCCAAAGTAAGTGAAAAATATAACTACTCGTACTCAAAGAAGCAAATAAAAATTCGCTTGACGTCTTCCTGAGAGACAATCTCGACTCCTTCCAAAGCAACAGCGTAAGCGTAAGCGATGTGTGGCTTGATTTCCGACAAATAGTGTCGACAGCAATTGAGACATTTATACCAAATAAATTAGCAAATGACGGAGCTGATCCCCTTTGGTACACATAACGGGTTAGAACGCTGTTGCATAAACAACAAAAAATCATCCAAAACTTAAAATCCCCAAGATTGACAGTCTTTTAGAGAAGCTCGAAATTTAGCACGGACTTCAATGGGAGCAGCTTAAAATAGAACATTGTCTCAGACCTGGTAAAAAGTCTAAAGAGAGTCTAGTCGTATGTAAGTATGCTAGTGGCACGACACAATTAACGCCTTCTCTGAGCGATAGCAATGGAAATATTATCGATAACAGTGTTACTAAACACAGCTTTCCTAAATTTCTTTACCAAAGAAATCGTAGTAAATATTCCGAAATACGAAACAAGATCAGCTGCCAACATGAGGAACTTAGAAGTACATTTCCTCGAACTAGTGAAGCAACTCAGAACAGTTCATAAATGCAAGTCTTCCAGTCTAGACGTAAACCAGTTATGTTCCTTTCAGAGTATGCTGATGCAATAGCCGCATACGTAAGAACCATATACTCATACAACCACTCGTTCGACGTAAGATCCATACCCAAAGGCAGGAAAGTAGCACAGATCACACCAATATTGAAGATAGGCAATTATCCACTAAATTACAGGCACCTATCATCAACGTCGCCATACAACAGGATTCAGAAACATACACTGTGTTCGAAAATTATGAATTACCTCGAAGAGACACATAGTCAATACGGATTTAGGAAACACCGTTTTTGTGAAACACAACTAGCTCTTTACTCACAAGAAGTGCTCAGTCGCCGTTGACAATGTATTTCAAATCGATTCGGTGTTTTTAGATTTGCAGAAGGCTTTCGACACTGTAGCTAACAAGCGGCTTGTAATGAAATTGTGTGCATATGAAAAATCGTCTCAGTAATGCGACTGGATTCTTGATATCCAGTCAGAGAAACCACAGTTCCTAGTAACTGACGGAAAATCATGGGGTAAAACAGAAGTGGTTTCTGGTGTTCACCAGGTAGTGTTACAGGACGTATGCAGTTTCTTATCTGTATAAATGATTTAGGAGACAATCTGAGCAGCTGCCTTAGTTTGTTTGCAGATTACGTTGCCGTTTATCGTCTAGCACAGTCATTAGAAGATTTTGAAAAAGTGCAAAACACTTAGAAAAGATATCTATGTTGTCAGAAAATTAACAATTGACCCTAAATAATGAAAAGGGTGAGGTCATCCAACTGAGTACTAAAATGGATCCGGTAACCTTCCGTTACATGATAAATCAGTCGAGTCTTAAGGTCGTAAATTTAAGTAATTACCCAGGAGTTACTATTACCAATTACTTATACGGGAAATAACACATAGAAGATGTTGTGGAGAAAGCGAACCAAAGGCTGCGACTTACTGTCAGAGCACTTAGAAGATGCAACAGATCTACTAATGAGATTACCTACAGTGCTCTTGTCCGACCTGTTTTGGATTACTGCTGTGTGATGCGGGATCCTTTCCACATAGGATTAACGGAGTACATTGAGAAAGTTAAAACAAGAGCAGCACGTTTCGTATTATCGAGAAATAGTGGAGAGACTGTCACGCACATGATGCAGGATTTGGGGTGGACATCATTAAAGCAAAGGCCTATCAAGATGTGACGGGATCTTCTCACGAAATTTCAGTCACTAATTTTCTCCTCCGAATGCGATCGACTTGTGGAGAAGTGATCCTCATAATAAAATAAAGGAGATCACAGCTCGCACGAAAAGATATAAGTGTTCGTTTTTTCCGCACGCTGTTCGAGACTGGTATAACAGAGGAATATTTTGAAGCTGGTTCGATGAACCCACTACCAGGCACTCGGAGAACGCCAGTGTCGTTAGATGGCTGGGAAACGATTCACGATTAAATGTGATGTGAATTACAGAACATGTAAACTGTTCATTTTATCTTAATTCTGTGGAATCAGGGTAATGGTGAAATCTTTGGCAAAATTTATCCATGATATTTCATTTTACCGCGTATCACTTTTCCTCATTTGCGTCTCGCTCTTCTACATGACTCATTCGTCATGTCTGTTCGTGGTAATAATGTGTTATTAAAAGTGCCGTTTTGATGGAAAATTTACGCCAATTCTTCGTCTGTTTACTTGTATTTAATTGTCCTTTGATCCACATAGAGTTTACGTTCTTCCCTAAATTTTCATTTACCTTTGTGGTTTTCTTAAAGTTCATTAACATTGAAATAATTTTGTTTAGAAGGTCCTACGACACGTAAATCAAAACATTTTTTGAGAGATTCTGGAAGTAATCTAAAGTTACTACTGCGATGCCTGCGTAAAACTATGTCACTGGGAAGCGAAATCTATTTCTTTTAAACTTTGCTGTGGCACGCAGACGCGAAACACGTTCTGCCATTGAATGTGGCCTCGGCGCCGTCAGTATTCATCTCGAAATACTCCGGGAAATTATCAGGAACGAAGTCTTTTACTAATCGCACTAATTCGTCAGCGAATGTTTGCGTTGAAAAGTATAAAACGTCGACTGGTGAAGCTTTTTCGCTATATTCACGTATTACATTCACATATGGTGGGTAAAATTTCTTTTAAATCTCGAACCTTGCTCGTAACTTGGGTTTTAATACATTGTTTATTGTTTGTCCATTCATTCCAATCAAAACACTCTCCCTCGGTACTAGTGAGGGATCAATCACAGAAAGTTTTTTTTTTCTTTTTTCTTCAGAGGGAATGTATCTGTCGTTAATTTGAATCTGAATTTCTGCAATTTCCGCAAACAGTGCCTTTGTTGGCGTGGAACTCATAGATCCTGGGGTACTCCAGATTCATCTAAATTGGATGTCATATAGTTTCGCAATCCAAATTACCAAATGTCTACGAAGTCTCTCTCAAAGAAGCCGTTAAAAGTAAAGTTCTGAGTTAACTATCCGTGTCAGACATGGATAAATTTCAAAGCTTTACATGACAGTCTCCATCATCGTCATCAGGGCATAAATATTATTGTAGGGGAACTGGCGAGTCTTAAACTTTTATATTTTTTTTGAAAACATTATCAGCGATCTTATATTTATATGATAATTAAAAAACAGCCTTGATGAAAAATTTCTTTTAATCGGACTGAGCGGTTTCAATCCTTAAGGATCATCTTCAGACTCTGAAACAACATACGTACAGATAGATGGATCCTTACGTTATCTTATATACACTGAAATACAAATACAAACTACATATAGCCAGAATGTCAGATGGAGTTCCATGGAGCAAGCTACACCGACCCACGACGCTGAACTGACTGCTGAATGGATAGACAGGGGGTGGTCTTAAATAGCACTAGTCCCGATCACCGTTCTGTGTGTGACATCAGTGCTAACCAATCACAAGTATGGTGAGTACTAGTAGCATTAAATATATTACAATAGTCTATTTTACTAAGATTTGAAGAAAAGCTATAGTTAAAACACTTCGTAAAGTTGCTATGAAACAGCTTCTCGTCAAAAAATATATAGCTTAAAATAAACTAGTCTAGGCTGCCCTCTTTCATCCGTTCCGTAAAATACGTGCTGTTGGCAAAGATATATTGAATAGCTGTCAGAGGTACTATAGTGATATAGAGAAGCTACTAGCAAAGATAATCTATATAAACATTGAGGGTTGCCGTAGAAACGGCGTCCTCCATCGATGCGACATTCTGCACAGCAGGCACAAAGTGCCGTAACGACAACAAAGACGATCTATGTAGCTGTTAATGGTAGCCGAAAGGACTGCTCTATCGATGTGACATGTCAAAAATAAATAGAATATGGTAGTGAATATAATAGTCGTTAAAGATTATTCATAGTATTATGAATGGCAGAATAGCGAAAGATGGGATGTTATCTTGCCTAATATTTAGGAAGGAAACGTAGATACAAGGGGCAGCTTAAAGTTTTAGATATGCAGAGTTCCGCTGCATCTTGTGTTACACACCATATGGTTATAAATTCATATAATACGAGGCCTGTTCAGAAAGTAAGCTCCGATTGATTGCCAAATTGAAACCACAGTGAACATCAGAAATGTTTTACTTGTAACAATTAGCTACACCTTTCAGCTACTTCTCTACGTAGTCGCCGTTCTGACTTAGACTTTTGTCATAGCGTTGTACCAAGTTTTCAATAGCGTCATCATAGAAGGCAGCCGCCAGTGCTTTCCGCCAATTCTCCACGCTGGCCTACACCTCGTTGTCTGTGTCAAAATGTTGTCTTCAAAGACAGCGGTTCATGTGACCAGAGATGAAACTCAGGGGGAGACAATTGCGGACTGTATTGTGGGTAATCTCACATTTCCATTTGAAAACGATGCAGGAGCCTCTTCATTGCCCCTGCAGAATGCGGCTGAGAATTGTCCTGAAGAAGAAACAGCACGACAGTTATGTAGTGTTAACTGCATAGCTTCAGGCGAAATTTCTCACCAGGCCCTCGTACTTGGCGGCAGACACTATTTTCTAGACATCTTTACGCACTCACTGCGAGCTCAGAAATGAGAAGAGCGACGTGATGCTAACTGGGGTTATACTAGAGACACTACCCAACACGTCTGTGCAAAGCTTTATCGGATTTTCATAGTCGTTTCCATTTCGCAACCGATCGGAGCTTACTTTCTGAACGCCCCTCATAGATATTGTTATGTGAAGCAGTGGTGATGAGGAAATATCCCATGCAATATTAAGGGATATAAAATCCGTTGAAAGGAGACTGTTGGTGAAAAAACTGTTTGTGAAGAAAAAAAGGGCTGGGGACAAAACATTAAGAATACTAACATAACAAAAGTGATAAATATGAAGAAACTGTAGCGTCAGTAATCATAGAAAAATGCTAATAATAAATTCACGGGTCAGCATCATTTGTATAAAAAGAATGTAAACTAAAACGTAGTCTGGAGCAAAAAACGAAAGGAAAGTCAAAATTATAATAAGTCTTCAAAAGAATCAAGGAAATGTTTTTTTCCTAAAATCAAACTGATCGTTCGTCGCAGTGGTACTGAATAAAACTACACTGAATCAACCTCCGCACTATCCCACGACGTACGTTTTTAGATCCCTTACACATGAGCAGAAAACAGGCGGGGATTAAATTGAGATACAGGGAATCCTTGTACCGTCACAGGTACAAATTTCGTCGCTCGTCTCGCTCGCAGTGAGAAGCAGTGCAGACGACAGGGGCGCCTAGCGACATAGGCGCGTTCTCGCGGTGTCGTGTGACATGCCGGAGAACGCAGTAGCAGTGGGAGAGGTCGGGGGTTGTCTGCTCGTAAGTCAGCGCACGTGAGGGGGCGCGGCTGATCCGGGCCTGGGCTTACGGCCCAGCACATCATCATTACGGCGCCGGCAGCAGCGCCGGGCCTTATCATAATAACTCATCATTGCGCCGTAATCAGTGCCATCAGTCTGTGCGTGCGGCGGGACAGGGGCGCAGCAGGGGCCACCTCCCCACGAGTTACACACCGGGCTCCCGCGCTGTACACGACCGCCGCTGTCGCTGCAATGAATTTATGGCGCCACCATATCACTTGTTGAGACACACTTTGCTGGCCGATTCTTGCTTTTCAGTTAAGAATCGTAGGTGTTTTTCTAAAATGAATTTTAATTCTGAATGGAGTGTGCACTGATCTGAAATTTTCCTGGTAGACTTAAATTATGTGCCGGAGCGGGTCTCGAACCTGGTAGCCTCGCTTTTCGCTGGAAAGCGCTCACCCGTCTGAATTATCCAATTGCGACGCACGATACCAGTCCATTACAGGGTTTGAGGGATTAATTTTGGCCGGAACTTGCGGAAACGACTTTCAAATACCTCTCAGAGATTTTCTTAACTCACTGGAACAAGTCGGCACCGAAGATTTGAAATAATACACCTGTATTAAATCGCAACGCAATTATTTATTTGCCGCTACGTCGGCACCCGTGAAAGTGACAATAGATAAGTTAATTTTCATTTCGAAGTTGGATACATGGCGGTCAAGATAGGTATCGAGCAGAACTGAGGAGAGCAATGTGACACTGCTACGAGGACAGACTGTAGCATCTGTTTATACTAAATCTTTAAGTTTCATAGTTCTCATTATAAGAAATTGTGTTTTAGAGACCTGAATCTCAGAAGAGCATTTCTCATTTTAAATTTTATCACAAGCTTCCAAAAACCTAAACGTGGATTTTTATAGCTGGGTTGTAATGGGGATTGGTTGTGTGGTTCAAAAGGTGCGTTCCAGCACCCTAAACCTCAGACGTTAAGCAATGCGCAGTTTTGATATGTCGGAAAAGTTTCAGATTAGCACACACTCCGCAACAGAGTAAAAATTCAGTCTGAAACCAAGCCACAGGCTGTGCCTAAGGCATGCATTCACAATATAAATTCTTCCAATAGTGTTAGTCCGCATGGGATATGCAGGAGAACTACTGTGAAGATCGGAAGGTACAATTTCAGGTTACGGTGGAAGCAAAGTAGTGAGAGCGGGTCGTGCACCGTGCTTCGATAGCTCAATCAATAGAGTAGCTGCCCACGAATGATTTCCGAGCCGGCCGAAGTGGCCGTGCGGTTAAAGGCGCTGCAGTCTGGAACCGCAAGACCGCTACGGTCGCAGGTTCGAATCCCGCCTCGGGCATGGATGTTTGTGATGTCCTTAGGTTAGTTAGGTTTAACTAGTTCTAAGTTCTAGGGGACTAATGACCTCAGCAGTTGAGTCCCATAGTGCTCAGAGCCATTTGAACCATTTTTGAACAGATTTCCGAGACTCGAGCGCTGGGGCTGTACACAGTGGTTAATCTGACAGGATATTTCACAGGTATTCTTCGAGTCTTCCATGACAACATGCCCGAATAAACTGCAGCATTATTTCGAATGAAATATTCGAGTTCTCACCGGCTACTTCAGCTGTCGTCGTCAGGAATAAAACAGAAATGAAAAACAGACTGCAGGGTTCGGGATCGACTGACGTCAGGTGGTGCGAGGGGCCTACACCACGTTTGAAACTGCCCCCTCCCCCTCCCCTAAAGCGTCCAGGAGCTTTCGCTAGATATCGATACACCCTCAAAAGCTCCAGTGCTCAGTTCAAAATTACGTGAGTTGTAAATTCGCAAGAGCTTATTCAAATTTCCTAGATGTTCCCTATTTAAACGTTGAAAGCCTTTAACTTGAGGATAGCGATACGTGTATGCGTGTTGGAATGAACACTGCATCGTACTTCTTCGCAACACAGGCACTAATATTTCGTATTTATCAGCCAATATAAAATGTCTCCCCTCCACGGGAATAACATTAATACGATATATGAGTAGAGGAACGGCACAAGGACGACGATATATGTTAGTCTGGGTCTCGCTGTGAATCATGCTCGAATAGTCGAAGAAGTTAATGTAATCATTCACCTATAGTTGGATATCTGGTTTTCAGGCGCTTTAGGGGCCCAAATTTTCATTTTCCTCATTCCCTTGTACAGCCGAAGGTGGTTCATACTCGCAGCTGCTAATACATTTCATTTGGGCAGCGAGCGTCAACAATCCTAGAGAAACGTTGCCAGAGAGTGTCAAAGCGGCGCAGTTAGTGGCGGTAATTCCAATTTCCGTGTACGTTGAACACTTGGCTAAACACCGAAGAGATCGGGTTAGAATAGCTATAAACCAGGGATGTAGTCCTTTGCTCATGCTGTTCAGCAGCAATTCACGAGTGAGATTAAAATTCAAGGCTGAAGGATGTCAATGATAAAATTCGCCAATGAAATTTCTGTCGTTATTGACAGTGATGGAAGTTGCTGGAGCTGTTGATTCGAATAAACAGTCTAATGAGGAAACAGTATGGAATGACGATGAGCTGGAGGAAGACAAAAGTTATGAGGATGGTAGAAATGTAATTACCATAAACTTAACTTAATAGCTGGGAACCATTAAGAAGATAAACAAATTATACCTTGCAAGCAAAATAACATGTGATGCACAAAGTAAGGACATAAATATCGAATACAACAGGTGAAATAGGCTAAAGTAAATGTATCAGTGTTAAACATCGACCTTAATTTGAAGAAGTAATTTCATATAATTTCCTATGTTTGTTGTATGGAAAAGTAACATTGACTGTGGGAAAACCTGTTAGAATAGAATTAAAGAATTTGAGGCTGTTATTTTTAAAGATGACAAAAATTTGGTGGACTGATCACATGACATATGAGGACGTTGTGCACAGAACCAGTGAGGAGAGGGACATGTGGTAACACCGATGAGGAGCGGGGACAGGATTATAGAACATGCGTTAAGACTTACGGAATAACTTCTGTGATTTGTGAGGGACTCATAATGTTAAAAATTGTAGAACCGACGTTAGAATAGAATTACGTACCACTGCAATTGATTGTCAAATGTTTATTGGTATTGCAAAGGAATTGGGTGATATTTAGTACACTAAAACCACAAGGATAAGGCACATTCATCAAATAACTGTATCAAGTAATTATATTATACATGATGGTGAACACGATTAAGTAATTCGAAACATGGTGGGACTGATGTAAGACATCACTGGTTGTTGACGCGTAATTAAATCATTACCACCGATGGTGCAGTAGACAGAGAGGAATTCGTTATTTCGATAGCAAGAAATAAAACAAAATATTTAACTGTAGTTTTCCGTGCTGTGGGAGATCGTGAAAAATACTGTACGCCTTGTAGTGCTCTTGGCTTCATGAATACGAGAGCGGAAAGTGAATTTCAGGAAGTTGTGGAGCGAAGTGCCACACGCAGTGAAGATAGAATTCCTTGCAAAGTTTCTCTCGCATTAAGTTACGAAGGCGAAAGGATGTCGGCGACGTAACGACCTCCTGAAGCAAGCTCTCGGAGAACGCCAAGTCCTTAAGGCGGCACTCGGCCGAGATTTTCGGTTGCTGGCAGAGTCGTAAGCTCCGGAGCCAGCTGATCCCGGCTCGCTATGTACCCCATGACTCACGGCCTAATGGCTTAATTATTCTCGGGGGAGGACGCGCAGTAACGGGCTGGAAGTAAGGCAGCGCCTACTGCCCGACGGGTCGGCAACCCGCGTAACGAGGGGACCCCTGCCACTGCAGGTGAGCCAACTTCACAGCCACTTCGCAAGTTTGATCGTTTTGTAGCGGCTGCACCACCTGCACAGGAAGAATGAACTTCTCGCTCATAGTCAGTAAGTTGCTCTTTCCAAATTGTTAGTACCATTGAACAGTGTATGCTGGATATCCATAACCAGTATATATCGTTATTGAATAAGGATGTTTCTTATGCACTGGCCCACAAATTAATGAATTCTTAGGTGTGCGTAACAGGCCAAATGCGACCATTTGATCATTCTCGAATGAATCCCCTAAAATAGAGAGATAGTATAACATACGCAGATAGAAATTTGAAGAGGAGTTGAATCTGGCAGTAATAAAAGGATTAAAATATGTTACAGTTCACACTTCATACGTAACAGATTCTTTAATGCACTGTTTGCAGCCACTCGTTACAGTATCCCAACAATGGGAATAACGAACCGTTACACATTTTGCTACAAAACGACTTAATTAAGATATCGTGTGGGGCAGATCTGAAAAACGAAATAAAAGTACAGATACCAAGCTACAAAACGTAACTATATTTTCACCTTACGAGACTGTGTCTACATATCGACTGAATCATTTTCTGTCATCTTGATAGGTGGGACATTGTAAAAGTATCAGCATATAAGAGCTAACGGCTTGTGCTATTTTAAGATTAGTCCTCATATTGTGGTGTGCACATAGGTGTGGGAAATCAACTGCTAAATAATTGAAATGCATAGCGAAAGCATTCAGCCGTCTTTTATTTAGTACAGTGGTTAATAGTTACTATCATAGACTATTTTAACCTTAGCCTAAAGGATGAAGTACCAAACGTTAGAGATTGTACAAAGTGAAAAGTTAATGTAAGGCTATAAGCATCGCAGTTACAGGCGTAAGTGGCAGGAATAATATACCATGATGTAAATTATTACGTATTTCTGATGCAGGCCAACCATAGTGAATAAAATTGTCATCAATATAATAACTAGACGAAACAACTTGTCTCTTCGTTTGTTAGTGACTTTCGATGAGAATAAGGCTTCTGGCGACAACTGATCTGTACATTTATTATACTGCTGACAACAGCAGCTTGTAATCATTATATCATGTTATAAAGTTACTGCCATCTATGCTTGTAAGTACTATGTTTATAATCTTACAGTAACTTCTCAAATTTTACGGTCTATAATGTTCTGAATTTCCTCATTTAGGCTAAGTATAAAATTTCTCTATGACAGCACTGTATAAAACAACAGGTAGCTGAAATGTTTTACTATGAATTCCAACTAATAATATAACTAACAGGCAGTATGACTATTGTATTTTTTAGAGAAGGGAAATCCTTTTGATACTTTATTGGTGAGCCCAATAACAATCTGCTGTAGAAGAAAAGATCACAAAACATAAAAGACAACCATAAGTAAACAAAATATAATTTGAAACTTAAGCTTCATCCATTCATCCATATACGTGTTATGTTAATGAGTGACATTTTTCCATAAATCATAATTCAACAATAGAGCGAGGAAGCTGAACACAAAGCTAGTCTAACAGGTACTTAATTATGACCAGTACAGTTGAATAACAAATGAGATCGTCCAGTAACAATGAAATCTAGTTCAGAAACGCCACTGGCTTTCTTTACTAATGAGTGTAACAATGAAAAACAACGAACAATAACCGATATACAGCAAACCAAATTTACAAGATCGAGTTTTTACTTTAATTGCTGACTAGTTCCATGTCACTGGCAATCATTTTCAAATAATCGAGACAGACAATAATCGAGGCAGACATATATATATATATATATATATATATATATATATATATATATATATATATATATATATATATGCGACTTTGGCCGTTTTCATATCGAACCTGCTAACATAGGTTGCTGTCCTAAAATTAATCCAGCATGCTGGACAGCTGACAAACTAACTTGATGCCAACAAAGCTACAGAAGGATTGGGCTAGTTATTAGCAAATTTATAGCACAACACCTGATCCCGACTAAAGTGGTCCACTCCAGGATTAATGTGTGAAGGTAATATGTAGAAATTCATGCAGTGGTTTTCTGCAAAAGGCATTATAAACAAAATCTGTTCTCATTTTAAGCTGCAAAAAGCTCGAGACGTGTGTGGAGTGTTGCTGATGCTTAGCTGCTAATATCAGTAGTAGTGTTTAATGCAAGCTGTTGACTATGTATGTTGATGTTAAATTCGTTGAGCTATCGTCTGTGAACTACGCTTCAGTCTTTCTAATTTTTTTTAGCACTTCACAAAAGCTTGTTGTCATTCCTGGAACTGAGACTACTATCCTGTTTATGCTGTGTATCTCAATTACGCCGTTATCGTACAGGGATTACTTAGGACCGAGCAGCTGTATCATAACATTTAATCATAAGTGGAAAACTAGATATTTTTTTCGAGTCACCATCTTCTGGCTCGTTTGATGCGACCAACCACGAAGTCCTCTCTTGCGTCAGCGTCTTCATCTCAGAGTAGCACTTGAAACGTACATCATCAATTATCTGCTGGATGTCTTCATAAATCACTGACTCCTGTAGCGTTTTTATTCTCAGCAGCCCCCTCTGGTACCATAAATGTATTCCCTGGTGTCATAGCAGATGTCTTATTACCTGTCCGTTCTTATCAGTGTTTTCCACAAATTACTTTTCTCGCCGATTCTTCACAAGACCTCCTCATTCCTTGCCTTATCAGCCCATTTAATTTTCAACTTTAGCCTGTAGCATCACATCTCAAATGTTTTGATTCTCTTCTGTTCCGGCTTTCCCACGGTCCATGTTTCAGTATGAAGTGGGACTTCCGGCCTCAATAACATGAATTAATGTAAGATATAATTGTCTTGACCTGAAGGTCAAATTATCTAAGATATTCTTCCTTTCAGTACTTTTATTTTCTGAATGAAATTTAATTAAGTTAAAATATGTGAGATAGTATATAGGTATATTAAACCTGAGCACGAGGACGCCAGAGAAAACCGTGCTCTCACGGATTAGGAACGAGCTAAGAGTAGTCTTTGAATAAGATAGATATATCTCTCACCTAAGCTCCACTTGTTGTGGTTGTTGAGAGCAAGCAGACATATCGGATTTTCAGTCGCGAGTTGTCAGTTAGTGGGGCGGTATAGAAATGAAAGACAATTTCGCCTCGTTTTATGTATAACTGCAATCGATCGTTCTGTTCTGAAGTTTACGTTAAAAGAGTGTACTTAGATGAAATGAAGTGCAAGTGAGTTATGGAAGAGAAAAATGCCTATCAGATATTATTTCCAGTTGTGTGCGAAAAGGGTCTTACAGAAAAAGAATCTGTAACAAGGAACTGAAGTCTATGTAACTGCATGGCGACTGAACTTCTACGCAGGATCCAATGAACAATTCATACCTCTTAAATAAAATAAGAAATACAAGATACTGTCATAACTGATTAGCAAAACTTGTAAAAATAGAGAACAGTTCTGTATAAACAAGTACTCTGCAGGAAGTCACTTTAATTACGTTCCGATTGGGAAATAAACGATGGTATTGTAGAACTGTATGAAGAAGTATCACAACTTCCAGTTCAAGACATTTAAATATAGACGTATAGTCTCGGTTATACAATTAAATAACATCTCTCTATTATTCATGTTTTATACTTTGATTACTTTTTAATTAGAGCCTGCTTCACTGGCCACGATGACAGGATCTGTAGCTCTGTTAGAGTACAATGTGCTAACATTTTTCTTTTTCTTTTCTTGAGTATAATCACATACGTTAACCATGAGGTATCAACACAAGCAAATCCATAAAATAATTTCGATGATTGGAACCAATAATTATAGAATTGCGTATTTTTCTGTGGGTTAGGAGAAGGCCGCCAAATTTGGTTATGTCAAGCACCGTTGTTATGACTAATTTCAAAATTTATTGCATTTGTGCAGTAGTAGTTCTATGTAATGTGCTTGACGTATTCTTGAAAGTAGTTCGATACACCTTCTTGCAATCCACAAACAATACGGGGATTTCATTTTGTGTCTTACGCAGCTGGGACAAGTTTTTAAGATACACGACCAGGGACGTCAAAATGGTGAGAAGTAGCAACAATAAAAATTATTTGAGTGTTAATAATGTTGGGAGGCTAATGCACACACAGGAACGGTGCAAAATTCGGTACACTGTGAAATAATTGAGCATAAACAACCGTCAGTGCTTTTGCAGAGTTCAGAGCGGGTTCCAAATGATGGGGAGTGACGACACCAGGGCCAGAAGAGGGCGGGCTGTCGTCACAAAGAAGCGAGGGGGTGGTGCTGACACCACGATATGATATGTAGATTCCCAATGTTGCTTAAAGAATATGTTGGGGGAAGTGGACGTGTCCTATAATCCGAAAATGGGGAGTCCAATCAATACCTGGAGTAATTTCACACCACTAATACGAATTGATGTGATGTTAGATAGCTGAGGCAATGATACATTAATCAAACAAATACATGCTCTGTTGGGTAGTAGTATGAAGCAAATGAATGATAGTCTTACAAAAAATGGCTAGTGGTATAGACGAAAAACTCAACTGACTGCTAATGATAACAGATGGTTGGGTTACGATTTTACAAATGATTTCACTAAAACGCGTAGTTACCTTACCAAGGTGCTTGATGGTTAGCGGAAACCTGCAAGTAAGTTATATAAATTGTCTACAGGCCAAGACACCTTACATGCAGCACACATCGGACTAGAAAGAGATGTAACGCTGGTAGTTAATTTTATGGAGACGTGTAAGGAAATATGGGAAAAGGTTGAGAAATTGACAAAGGAGGCAGATCAGTTGAAGTTACAGCAACAGTGTGCTCTGACAGTAACTAAACTCTCGCGCAAAAGGTGATGCACGAGCATGTAGCGAGGCTGCAGAAAAACTTGTTACTGAGAAAGGAAACGTAATTAACGCGAGTGAAGATGAGAATATTAAAGCTATTATGGAGCAAATCCGAAGTGAATTGACACCGGACACAGGAAATAACACGAAGGCGAGCCCTGCGGAGAGTGGATGTGCATTTCGTATAGCACCACCTGTAGCTACTACAGAGCATCGTTCCCTTGGGGGCAGTTTAGTATGGAGGGAATACGAACAAAAAATGCGGTTCTTAAGCCATAACAAGCCTCAGATAAACGGTCAGGTAAACATGTCTGCAACATCTGTGCCAGCACAGCAGGAAGTGCCTACTCTTTCAACCATGTTGTTGGATAAGAGTATTCTAAATACTAACAAGTTAAACTGTTTTCAGACTAGATGAAAATACTAAACCCCCCCCCCCCCCCGCTGTATTTATCAGATCCTTCAGGAATGTGTTATCATAAAGCTGGACAGTGAGACAAAAGATAAATTATTGTAAATAAAACGCATACAGCCGTCCTTATGATCTTATCCATTGTGTAGTTAACAGTTTCGTCGTTTCAGCACGCCATCTTCAGGCCATAATTGAGATTTTAGTCTCACTACAGATGCTTTTCCGTATGACTTAGGAGCTTTTCTGCTCCAGGTCAAAAGGGTAGGTGACTGCGAAAGTATTTGCCCAATAAGTTTCGCCAGCTACATATTTACTGAGTGCAAGCAGCAGTATTCCGCAACGGAATTAGAAGCGTTAACGGTGGTGTGGGCGTTTAAAATGTTAGAATATTACTTGTGGAGTAAACATACACATGTGTACGGTGGCCATCAAACACTTCCATTTTTACTGACTTGTAAATTGTTGAATGTGTGGTTAGTGTGGTAGTGTTACCCGCTGCAGGAATGAGCAACGAAATCCACCACATATAATGGGAGCAAAATTTAGTAGCCAAAGGTCTGTTATGCCTACCAGAGAGGTTGAATGAGTTTACTAAGTTGGTGAGGAAACTTCAGATTTTAGTATTACGCTGATACACGATGGTACATACAGCACTTACTGAGGACGTCTAAGAATATGTAAACATTGCAAAATAGCAATCCGAGATGGAAGACAGTTAAATAGAAACTACAAATGGAGTGTCGTTGAGTGACTACTGCATCATGTAGTGTGGCATATTATTCCATCATAATACTCCACATTCCAAATCTTGAACTTTTTGTATTTCAGAGGAGTATGTGGAGTATTATCCACACATACCATGTTTGGGAACGTTGTTGAGTAAAAACGTGCGTTGACAGGATCATGAGGTATTGCTGTTTTCATAATATTTGAAGATGGATACAAAGAGTGTCACACTCTAGCATAATATGTACAAGACAAAACACAATATCCGATGTAGTCTCAGTAAATCACATCCTATTATCCATACCACACAAAAGAACTAATTTCTGTGGATGCCACCAGACTGTTGCCGCAGGCGAGAGGAGGCATTCATCAAACATGTTATAGCATTTTATAGTATATCCACAAAACATCTAAAGCTATATATCACGAAATCGGAGATGGCAGCGCCTGCTATTAGGAAAACTGAAAATGAGTATATACCCCAACTGGGTAAGCGAGAAGGTATACTTATTGATATTGCGTCACACTTCACCTGAGAAAAATCTGTGAAAAATGGAGAAAATTTCTCTATGGTCAAGGAACTAAGCAACGAATATTCCCCTCCTTTCATTCAGAATGTATCCATAGAATGGATACTTAAAGAACAAAATACATTGATGCTAACATACGTACCAACAAAGTAATCCAAATGGAAAGTCTACTTACGAGTTAGTGAGAGAATTGTAAACAATCTGCCTCATTCGACCCCAGGATTCCCTCCCAATGAATTGATGTTTGGTAAACAAGAGACTAATGAACGATTAAAACCCTTATCACACAAACCTAACAATGACTTAACGTCTGATGAAAAAATCTGAAAAGCTGAAGTTGCATTGAATGACAATGCTGAAAGGAGAAAGAGATCGTTTGATGACAAACTGAATCAAATTTGCAGATATACCGTATGGGAGAAGGCCTTTTACAACCTCCCCCCCCCCCCGAAAGCAGCTAAGGTAAGGTATATGAACAGGAAGTGCCAATAACTGTACATTGCACCATAAGTGACTGTGGAGGACATACCACACCTGGAAAATTACTTATACGTTTATCCTAACACTGAAAAGATAGGGGGGCTATACTACCATCAAGATTCCAGTTACGGATTAAATATTCAGGAGGAGCAGGATCGGGAAGTAACAATTTAGCACTGCTGAGTTTGGGATATACTTACGAAGTAGGAGTTCGGTGTTGATGAACGTTCAAATTAAATGTATTTAGAACTTTGAGTGAAGTTAGTGACGGAGGACGAACCGGACTAGCAAACTAGAAAACGAATATAAAATAAAAACCTGCTAATGTGAATTATATACGTGTAAACTGTGTATGTACGATGAGAAAGGTTTACAGAGAGCGCAGTAAAACTGCTCTACATGGGAGATATAATGGATAGATGTACAGATAGCGAGTATGGTTTCATGTAACATGAAAGCTCAGAACCAACACAAAGTCATGTGTACTGAGAACAGATAGAGTGGGAATGGGTGAAGCGGGACTGAATATGCTACAGAAATTAAGTTTTAAACAGTTAACGATATTAAGGAATGATGTAAAATCAAGTCCTTAAAAATGAGGTTTGGAAATGATTTTCTGTTTAGCAAAAGTGACAAAAAATGGACTTCAGAGTACTTGACGGCTCAACACAAAAGTTTTGTCTCAAGTACAGATAGTGTTGAGAATCAGTGGAGAAAGTTCAAAACTATCGTACAATATGCATTAGATGAATATGTGCCAAGCAAGATCGGAAAGAGCTACCGTCGTACAACAACCGAGTCAGAAAACTGCTGCGGAAGCAAAGGGAACTTCGCAGCAAACATAAACATACCCAAAGCCTTGCAGACAAACGAAAATCACGCGATGCGAAATGTAATGTGAGGAGGGCTATGCGAGAGGCGTTCAATGAATTCTAAAGTAGAGTTCTATGTACTGACTTGGCAGAAAGTCCTAAGAAATTTTGGTCTTATGTCAAAGCGGTAGGTGGATCAAAACAAAATGTCCAGACACTCTGTGACCAAAATGGTACTAAAACAGAGGATGACAGACTAAAGGCCGAATTACTAAATGTCTTTTCCAAAGCTGTTTCACAGAGGAAGACTGCACTGTAGTTCCTTCCCTAGATTGTCGCACAGATGACAAAATGGTATACATCGAAATAGACGAAAGAGGGATACAGAAACAATTAAAATCACTCAAAAGAGGAAAGACCGCTGGATCTGATGGGATACCAGTTCGATTTTACACAGAGTACGCGAAGGAACTTACCCCCCTTCTTGCAGCGGTGTACCGTAGGTCTCTAGAAGAGCGTAGCGTTCCAAAGGATTGGAAAAGGGCACAGGTCATCCACGTTTTCAAGAAGGGACGTCGAACAGATGTGCAGAACTACAGACCTATAACGTCGATTAGTTGTAGAATTTTGGAGCACATATTACTCGTATGTTCGAATATAATGACTTTTCTGGAGACTAGAAATCTACTCTGTAGGAATCAGCATGGGATTCGAAAAAGACGATCGTGTGAAACCCAGGTCACGCTATTCGTTCAAGAGACTCAGAGGGCCGTAGACACGGGTTTCCAGGTAGATGCCGTGTTTCTTGACTTCCGCAAGGCGTCCGATACAGTTACACACAGTAGTTTATTGAACAAAGTAAGAGCATATGGACTATCGGACCAATTGTGTGATTGGATTGACGAGTTCCTAGATAACAGAACGCAGCACGTCATTCTCAAGGGAGAGAAGTCTTCCGAAGTAAGAGTGGTTTCAGGTGTGCCGCAGGGGAGTGTCGTAAGACCGCTTCAATTCACAATGTACATAAATGACCTTGTTGACAACATCGGAAGTCACTGAGGCTTTTTGCGGATGATGCTGTGGTACATTGAGAGATTGTAACAATGGAAAATTGTACTGAAATGCAGGAGGATCTGCAACGAATTGACGTATGGTGCAGGGAACGGCAATTGAATCTCAATGTACACAAGTGTGATGTGCTGCGAATACACGGAAAGAAAGATCCTATATCATTTAGCTACAGTATAGCAGGTCAGAAACTGGAACCAGTCAATTCCATAAATTATCTGGGAGTAAGCATTAGGAGTGATTTAAAATGGAATGATCATATAAAGTTGATCGTCGGTAAAGCAGATGCCAGACTGAGAATCATTGGAAGAATCCTAAGGAAATGCAATCTGAAAACAAAGGAAGTATTTTGCAGTACACTGGTTCGCCCACTGCTTGAATATTGCTCACCAGTGTGGGATCCATTCCAGATAGGGTTGATAGAAGAGAGAGAGAAGATCCAACGGAGAGCAGTTCGCTTTGTTACAGGATGATTTAGTAATTGCTAAAGCCTTACGAAGATTATAGATAAACTCCAGTCGAAGACTCTGCAGGAGAGACGCTCAGTAGCTAGGTACGGGCTTTTTTTGAAGTTTCGAGAACATACCTTCACCGAGGAGTCAAGCAGTATATTGCTTCCTCCTACGTATATCTCGCGAAGAGACCACGGGGATAGAGTCAGAGAGATTAGAGCCCATACAAAGGCATTCACCTAATCTTTCTTTCCATTAATAATACGAGACTGGAATAGAAGGGAGAACCGATAGAGGTACTCAAAGTACCCTCCGCCACACACCGTCAGGTGGCTTGCGGAGTATGGATGTAGATGTAGATTAAGATAAGTAGTGATATTCCATTAGAAATTCAGTGCTGGTATCGTAGGTGGGCCACACCGACATAGATTTATGTATACTGAGTGTGACTGCGAAATTGTATGAATATGCATGTTCATAAGATGTGGTTACAGTATTTCCCTGAGGAAAGGTCTCAGAAGAGATTATGAGATGGTTCTGCAGTACTTACATGTGAGAATGACATGACTGAATCAAGTCCTCTGAAGACCAGATCACAAATGGAGTTAAGCCATACACGCCTAGTAACTTGATGAAGAGGTAGCTTAGTGCACCTCATCCTGGCTGTGCAGTAACTCTACACGTTTACTTACGTAAGATGCAGAAGTGACAGTAAAAAATAAAATTATACAGACAATATAGTTGTACATAGAATGAAAAGATAAACGTACACACGAACTTGTTCGATATTATCAGTGAAAAAGGATGTAAGCAATTTAAATGAAACCGTCTGCTTTATAGTCATTTAAATATCAACAATAAGAGCGGAAGATTAGTCACACATAGTCAATAAACTGGTAGGCATTAGATTCTTGCCTACTTAGCTCTCTTATTTCTTGTTGGTGCTCTCGGAGATTTACTCTATAGTTTGAAACAGTAGATGCTTAAAAATCCCCTAGTGCTAAAACTTCTTCAAATTGCCAACGGAATTGTCCAGTGGAGTGCATTTAATATCAGACGTTTCTGACCTTTCCACTCATGCAAACGAGTAGTAATCGCGAATTAAGGAGACATATGACTCTTATGAGGTCATTTTATTCCAAGAGAGGAAAAGAGAGAAGTTGGTTGTTAAGCTATGCAAATATTTAGTAAAAAAGGTGATAAATGATTCGAGAAACAATTAATGTGATATGGTGAAATATGTTGCTTACGAGCATATGCATATTGCTGTTGAAATTCAAAGATGTGTTTGTATTGTTGATATGTTTTAAAGGGACAAATAAATAATGACAGTTCTCTTTAATTACAGACAGTTGTAAACTAAATTACGCTTTTACTTGAGGGTTCACTTTGAGCTATTATATCTGAACCAACTATGATAGCACTTATAATGTTATGTATAGTATTCCTATTATAACACTTGTGAAAGTGTTCTGTGAAATACAGATTGATCGCTGTTTTCAGGAAGTAAATATATTAATTTTATACTTAAGTTTCTTTTTCAACAGTAATGTGCGTTACTATTTATAAGGTGATAAGCTTATTTTCCTATGTACGTAGGAAATATAAGTTTGCGTGCTTTCACGATTTTCAGTTTTGACTAAAATTTATTTCATATTTGAACACAGTTGCTTTCTAGCGTAACTTTCACAGCTGCAAATCTTGTCGAACTATTATCTTCGTCAATGCCTTCCAATTATCGGTTATAGATCTGCACCTGTTTACACTATGACAAGGAAAGAGATGGTTTCAGTTTTATATGTATTATTTCACTGTTGCTTCGTGATCTGGAGTTAAATGCGAATCAGGAGATGTGCAGGATGATTAAATGCAACACGTACCTCGTTTTCGCATCGCAGGATGGGTAAAGACCCGAATATCAACCTTAATCGCCTACCGGAAGGAACCCCACAAGGGGTATATGGGGAGTACTGGCAAACAGCGTACTTTCCCCCGATCTGAACGGCTGCACCCGGAACGGATGGAGTCAGCTACGGAGGCTAACTCGTCCCATCCACCCGCTGCAGGAAAGCCGATCTCCTAATATGCAAGTACAGTGCTCAGTAACGAACTAGAAACTACCCGCGTTCTTTACGTATGGGGAATCGCATCACATTACTCCGCGACACTTGCCCTCACAGATAAGGAATGTCAACTCTCTTCTCCATATACGATGGCGGAACAACGGTTTCCAAACCCCGGACCAGGCATTAAGTTACCGACGTTAGCAAGATCTACAAGACAGGAACGAAAATTAAAAAAAACTGTTACAAGTGTCGGTTACCCAATATGGACTGGCTTATCGTACTCAGAAATCTATGTCCTTTACAAATCTGAGTATAAGTTGTTCCTTATCGTTTCATTTGTATTTTTGTCAATGAATAGTATTTATCTTGGGTGTGATAATATGTAATTCCCTTTGTATTTATACATCTAAGTAACTGAAACGGCAAAACCTCACTGATTTATGAACATGGAACTGTTATTACGATAAAAATAGACCGTTCGCCGGATGCGAGTCTTTCGATTTGACACCACTTCGGCGACTTGCGTGTCGATAGGGATGAAATGATGATGATTAGGACAACACAACACCCAGTGCCTGAGCGGAGATAATCTCCGACCCAGCTAGAAATCGAAAGTGGGCTTATTAGAATTGACATTCCGTCGCGCTGAACAGAGCTACCGGGGGCGGGTTATTATGATAAATGAAAAGATTTTTCTCTTCTAATTCATGATGTACTAATTAGACAAGTGGGCACAAGCAAGTGTAACTGGTCCACAGTCCCATACAGCGTCCATTCATGCCACTGTGGCCAGTGAGGGCAGTGAAGTGGGACTTAGGTGGCAATGACAAAAAATAATTATGGGATTTGCTATAGAAAATGCCACTTTAAAACGATTCTTCAGATTTCATTTTGCACTACGTATCACCGTGGCTGTTGCCGCAATTCATTTACTTTTCTTCACCAAACAAGTGGACTACGCAGTTCTTCCTTTAATTACTTTTATTTTCTAAATTATATGTAATTAAATTGAATAGTCTGAAACAGTATACAGAGATATTCAACGTGAGCGTGAGGATGCCACAGAAAACTGCTGTCACGGATTAGGAACGAGTTACTAGTAGCCTCTGAATAAAATAGGTACATCTCTGAGCTGATCTTTTCTTGTTGTTGTAGTTGAGGTCAGGCTGACGTCACGGACTGTCAGTCGTGAGCTTATAGTTAGTGAGGTGGTAAGGAAATGGGAGGCAATGCTGCCTCGTTTTATCTATAACTGCACTTGTGATTTCGGTTCTGAAGTTAATGTTCGAGGTTTGGTCTTGCTGAATGGAAATAATAAACGAGACACGAGAGAAAAAAATACGTATCCGATATTATTTAAAGTTGTGTTCCAAAAACGCCTTACACAAAAAAAATTTCCAACAAGAAACTGAATTCCATACAACTTCTACACAGGATCCGACGAACAAGTCTTACGTAATAGCCTCTTAGACAAAATAAGAGATGCCAGGTACTGTCATAACTGATTAGCAAAACTTACGACAATAGAGAATAACTCTGTATAAGGAAATACTCTGTAGGAAGCCGGTATGATTACGCTGCGGTAGGGAAATAAACGATGGGATTGTAGGGCCGTATATACACTTATCACAACTGCCAGTTCAATACAGTTACATATAGACGTATACTCTTATTTATGTAATTAAATAGCATCTCTTTATTACTCATTTTTTATATTTTAATTAAAATCCTTCTACAACTACCGTACAACGATATGCTACAAACGTAAATCCTTCAAATTAATTTATATATTTCATATTAATAGACTTTTCTCTGCGAAGGGTGCCCTTTCTGCCAGTGCTAGTCTGCTTTTTATGTCCTTGTCCCATCTGTCATGTTATCATGCTGTCTAGATAGCAGAATTCGTTAACTTCATCTAATTCGTGACCATGAATCCTGATGCAAAGTTTATCATTGTTCTCAATTCTGCTACATGTCGTTAGTTTTTGTATTTCTTCGATTTACTCCAATCCGTATTCTGTACTCATTAAACTGTTGACTCCATTCGGCAGACACTGTAATTCCTCTTCACTTTCACTGAACATAGTAATGTCGTCAACAAATCCTATCTTCGATATACCTTCACCCTCAAATTTAATCCCACTCTGGAACCATTCTTTTACTTCCATCATTGCTTCTTCGCTTTGTTGGTTGAACTGTAGGGCAAAAGACTACATCCCTGTCTCACACCGTTTTTAGTCTCAACACTTGGTTCTTGGTGTTCCACTCTTGTTATTCACCCCTCGTTCTTGTTCATGTTGTATGTTATCCGTCTCTCCCTATAGCTTACCCCTGTTTTCCTCTGAATCTCGAACATCATTTGATATCGTCGAATGCTTTTTCCAGCTCGACAAATTCTGTCAACATATACCGATTTTTCTTTAGTCTTTCTATAATTTTCAACCGCAATATCGGAAATGACTCTGATGGATTTACCTTTCCTAAAGTCAAATTGATCGCCATCCAACAAATCCTCAATTTTCTTTCTCATTCGTCTATATAATATTCTTCTCAGCAGTTTGGACACATGAGCTGTTAATCTGATTGTGCGATACTTCTCGCACTTGCCAGCTGTTGCAGTATATGGTATGATTCAGTCATCGTTCCCCAAAGTTTTGTTTCGAACTATACTGAAACCTACTGGAAATGTACGTGGGGCGTTCCATAGCTCAACTGCCTAGTAAGCAAGGAGATCAGGGTTCAAGTCCTGCCCGTGACACAAATATTATCCCAATTCTTAAGCCTCTATCATTTTCAAAATGGCATCGCTGTGCTAGTGTTATGAACGGTTGAAATCAAGGAAAAACTGCAGATGTTATTAGTTCGGAGGGTATGTAGCTTTAGTGTATGATTGAATGGTGATGACGTCCTCTTGGGGAATGTATTCTTTCTCGACCAGTTTCGGTTTGCTAAAACGCGGAATTTCTTGTGGGATATCGTGGAATAGTCCCGCTTCAGCCTATGTTGTTTCATGAAGTTCTGATTGGTGGCGACGCTATACATATCCTTCAAAATGGTCTTTGTAAGAAAGGTGGATTGCTAGGAGAGAGCTGTCACTGCGTTTCTTTTGGCGGAAAACTAGAGCGTCGCAGATATACATAGGCGCTTGCAGAGTGTCTACGGAGACCTGACAGTAAACAAAATCACGGTACGTCGTTGGGCGAGCCGTCTCCGATCTCTTGCGGCCGGCCGGGCGCACACAGAGTGATTCCTGCACTGCTGGGACGTACTGCAACTCTCTTTCGAAGTAACTGAATAAGAAAATTTGAAGCAACAACTGTACTGCAATTCAAACGCCGTTTATTCAAAACTCTCAAAAGTTGAAATAGGTGGGATAGTACAATTTTTTAAGTGAAATGTCTAAGTTGCACACAGATTCACCGTGTAATTCTGGTGTTATATCGACAATATGCCGTAGCGAACTGTTGTCAACGATCTGACCAATGAAACACAAACATGGGTGATACTAATGAGGAAGAAATGCCAACAATATCGAACACTGAAGACATTGTTCATGTAGTCAAGGAACTGACCGCAACAATCACTTGTTTTCCAATGACAGCGTTCACACGCCGATTCTATAATTATTCCGTAGCCAAGGAGCTTATTTTTGTCTATCTGTTGAATGATTAGTGGGTACCATTCCGACCGTTGTTTACACAAACTCACTAGCTATGTTTGAGAAATAGGGTCATATGTCTGTGCCCCTTTGAAATATAGTGCAGAGTTCGATAAAAAATACTTTCCATGTCACAATAATGTTTAATTGACTTTTTGAAATCCTGTTTTGTACTTTGAACGACAGAAAATAAGAGAAAACTACAATCGTTATGTTTACTAATGGCATTCAACTCTATTGTTCTGCTCAACGCTTATCATTCTGTTAAGCAAATATTCCAGAGGAAAATTAGTATAATCCCCCAATCGGATCCTCTGTTCGATAATATAAAAACGTATATGGTCTTCGGGATATCAAATCTGATGTTCTACGCGTGGGAGCCTGGACATAGAACCCTTAGTGAAACAGGTAGGTTCGTGAAGTTAAAAAGTAAAATAAATATTTTTCGTCTTCCACTTCGTTGAAGAATGCGGACGCCGGCCGATGCAGTATTGTAGCATAGAATAGCTCTTTATCCTCTTTATTGCGAAATTAATCCCAGAAATCTGTATCTGAAGATGCTCCTTTATTATTGTCGATTTCGAAGCTCTGATTGCTTCACCATATACCCAGATATTCAAATCGCTGCAAATCTGCAATGTATACATCTGCATAATCACGGAACGTCATCAGTATAGTTTCAGCGTAACTGCCAACATGAACCAAAATTCCAAGACGATCACCGATTATCATGGATGGTTACACACAAAATATACACGTATACATGTGTAGCTTGAACACAACAATCGTTGCAGCTACACACGTATTCATGTATATTTTGTATATCACTATCCCCGATAATCACTGTTGGACTAGTGATTTTACTGATTCTGCTAGTTAAGGTGAAGCTGTACGTGGATGAGTTCCACGATCGTGCGGATATACACTTCTGGGGGTGAGCAACGAACTATATGACTGTTACGGCTTTACCCAATTACGAAGCCATCGGATATTTGGAATAATTCGTGTGACATCAACATAATCAAATTCAGCTCTCTGTATTTAATCTAAAAATGAGTTGAGGTAAACTGGATGAAATTAGATATAGTGACAACAGGGAGATGCGGTGGTAGGAAAAATAGGTGAATAGAGAGCTATCGACACGAAAATGTAACATGCGTAGTGCATTAGGTCTAACAATGAATAAGAAAACAGGGTTGAGTGAACTCGGTAGAGACAGCACTGTCGCAGCGAAGGTAGTTACACAGTAAAACTCACCGTATTAGTACACGTTTATATGTCTACTAAGTCTACATATGATGAACAGATTGAAAGAAACCATTACGAGATAAAAAAGTACTCGTATTTGTGTCGCTAAGGGAGATGACAGTTTAGTCCTGATGGGAGACCAGAAATCTTTACAAAGGAACAGAAGCGAAAGCAGAGTTGATGAGGCTTGCGAAGAATAGACTGACACGGAGAGCCGCATCAAACCTCTCTTCTCATCTGCATACGTGTTCTGGAAGCCACCATATGGTGCACGGCAAAAAGTACCTTCTACCAGAGGCAGTAATTCCCTTTACTGTTCCAAATGTAAACTGAGAGAGAGGGAAGCGACTCTCTGTATGCTACCGTAAAAGCCACTCATTTTTCTTATCTTATTTTTGCTGTTCGTACGCTCCATGTATATTGGTGGCAGTAGAATAATTCTGCAGTCTGTAGTAAACGCTGGTTTTCCAAGCTTCCTCAGTAGAATTTCATGTAAAGAAGGCGTTTTTCTCTGCATGGATTCCTATTTGAGTTCACAGAGCATTACCGTTGCACTGGGGTGTTGATCGAAACTACCGGTGACACATCTAGGCAAATAGCTATGAATTTTTCTGATGGCATCCGTGACTCCGACTCGAACAGTATTCAGAAACAGTCGCAAAAGTCTACGCTGTATCTTTTACACACGAGCAACACGTCCCTACAATTATTCCCTCAAGCCGAAGTCGACCATTTGCCTTCTCGACAACCAAGCTTAAATGCTCGTTCGATTGCATATTTAAGCGACGCGAATGTGTGCACCAGCACACCACTAATACTACATTCGAACATTACAGGCTTACTTTTCCTACTCATTTGCATTAAATTACATTTAGAGCAATCTGCCGTTAATCACACCAAACAGAAATTCTGAACATGCTGTTTATCGGCCAGTTTTTCTCCGCAGTTGCAGTTATAAAAGTTGTTTGAGTGCAATTGCAATGAAACTCTTATTGAAACCAAACGCATTTCCTTCGTTCTAAAGCATATTCAGTAGTCACTGGAACGATATGGCTTTCTCTTATAATTTTGGATGCTAGCATTCCTCATGTCTTAACTCATTACTGTAAACAGTGTTATTTCTTATCTTTACTAACGTTTTCTGTGTTGTTTACGTCACTATTATTGTTCTTCCACATATATTAATTTGACAGTCCTTCCAACAACACTAAATATATTCACGTTTATTTGTTGTTAAGTACCACAGTCATCTCGTATTTTCATGTGTTCCATTTTGCTATTGCGGAATGCGTTCGTCTTTTGCTTGTTTTTATATTGGTTGATCGTTTGCAAATGCTCTGTGTATGAGTGTTTATATTTTGTATTTGCTGACTAGTGTATGCGTCTTTCTATGTGTGTGTGTGTGGGGGGGGGGATATCGCATAGTTTGTGATACCATTTTTTGTAGTTGCTGGAAATGTTTCTTGTTAGTGAAGCTGATTGCTTTCATATCCTTTTCTAATATGGTAGGATGCTGGCGCTTTTGCCGGTGGTGTTCCATAAATGTCGAATGTCTGGTGCCGTATTTCCAAGCTCTCTTGTGTTCCTTATCCTTTATTTCAAAAGTTCTGCCTGAATCACTATTGTTGCACTCGAATTCTCAAATGCCTGATCTTCGTTAAATGTCAGTGTGATCTTCCTGCTATAGAATTTCTCTATAGAGTTATTATTTTGGTATCCTATTATTATTCCTCGCCCCTTAGGGGATTTTTCCAATTTTGTATGTCAGTTTGTATCTGTATGTGAATGTGTACAAGTTTTTCTGTTAATTTTCTGTGTTGTGGCCTTGTTCTGTAGTGGTTGTGGTGGTGAGTGTGTATGTGGTGAGTATTAGTTGGTCTTTGGTATCGCGTGTTGTTTTTAATTTTTATATTCTTCTGGATTTTCTTGTTCAGTTTAGTTACTAGGTGTTCTTGGTATCCGTTATAGTTTGCTATCTGTATAATTCTGTCCAAGCCAGTATGAGCCTGCTAGCATGACAATAACTTATAAAAAAAGGAAGAGATTTCCAGTTTCACGGTCTGTTGATCACGTGAAATGTATTGCAGTACTAAAAATGCCTGCCCCTTGCCTTTTTGGACAAAACGTATTGCATGCAAAGTAGTCACTTATCGGGGGCATCACAAGTACTGTGGTCTGTGTGGGCGGCCTGCAGAGAGGAACCGCGGCGAGTCGTCCATTGTTCTTGCGGCTGGGACGCCGCCAGATGCCGCGGTCTTTCTTCTGCCCCACTTGGCCTCCCACTACCTCCACCCCACACTCCCTCGCTGCCACCCACACCGCGCCCACTCCATCAGCCTCCGCGGCACGCACCAAATGCTGATTTCCTGCCCTCGCGGTTCCTCACGAGGACCAAAAAGGACGGACAGTGGCTGGAATACAAGGCGCGCCGCGGCCCCTGTTTTCCCTTCGGGTTCGTCTGTCGCTGGGAGAGTGCCGTCGCCCTCTCCAACTAGCGGACTCACTCGGAAATACGGACCGTCGGAACACGTCTATGGCACAGTGATTACAGCAGGACTGCTTCATTGGTTCGTACACAAATATCATACTTTACAAATGCCTCAGAGCAGCTCTGCAAGGTGTGAGAGAAACATGAACCAAATTACCCGTACCCCGTGTATACCTTATCTCCTTGGTGTGAATGCACCTCAGTATCTCACATCGTGGTGTCAGTAGGTGCGACGTAGTCGCACCCTCAAAATTGACAAGCTCCTATATTACTAAACACTATTCCGGTTCTAAGCGCTTCAGTCTGGAACCGCGGGACCTCTACGGCCGCAGGTTCGATTCCTGCCTCGGGCATTGATGTGTGTGATGTCCTTAGGTTAGTTAGGTTTAAGTAGTTCTAAGTTCTAGGGGACTGATGACCTCTGCTGTTAAGTCCCATAGTGCTCAGAGCCATATGAACCACTATTCCGGGATCCGGTACGAATTGCCAGTTGCTGTGTAACGGTTTCCAGGAGCAACAAAATATTTGATTTTCAATGTATCGCATAATTATTCGCCGAATTTAAAAACCTTAAATGCTGTCACAATTTACTCATTAAGACATATAATGTTAAGGTAAAAGCTTAACACAATAACATAAGTGTTTATCTTAAAGCAGCGTAGCTGATAGCACGCAAATACTACGACTATATTTGTCCTGTATTTAAGAGTGAGAGCCCTTATAGAGTTCTAATGCACTTTACGAAACTTTTCTCGCTAACACCCTCCACAAAATGATGACTGGAAAAAAATTCGAAATTGAGCGTCAGGTATGGCGTTTTAACTAACGTATTCTGTACTACCGACGCTGTTCGCAACACGGCTTGCAACATTATCCACATGTACCACTGAATGCACCTGTAGAATAACACCATTGTACGACATATAGTTCAAGATACGTCATTAAAATTTAGATTAGCGAAAAACTAGCTTTAGTATAAAATGATGCACAGTAAATCTTCAACGTCACACACGGTGTTCTAATTTACTACGGTAAGTCCTTTCGCAACATACTTTGCAGGCAGTATTTAGATATATCACTGAATCTACCAGCAAAACTTTATCGTTGTTCAACATATTGTTTAGTAGATGTGATGTTATAAATATTTATATTCTTGATAAACTAGCTTCCGCTCAACATGACACATAGACACGCAGTTTTAATTTATTAATCCTTTACTGCTAACTCTGTTCGAAAGACACTTTCCTTGGAGTATCTACATAAATCACTGAATGTACCTGCAAAAATTATACAAATATTCGAAAAACTGTTCGGGTGATATGACGTCATAAGTATTTACATGCTTGAAAAGCTGTCTTATTCTTAAAATGGAATGCATATTACCGAAATTATATTTGTTCATTGGGTCATAATGAGAGACTTAGCGACTTCCAGCAAAGTTTAGGCTTAATTCCAAACTTTACTAAACTTTATCTGGCATTTTGTCTGAACTCTAATGTTTAACACGTTAACTTATTTGCAGTGCAGTCAGACGTTCAAAGCTATTTTATTCACGGCAACTCCAGTCCTTAGAGGACTGGTTTTTCCCTGTTCTTGAAATTTCCTCGGGTATTCATCTAGGTAGCGTCGTCCAAAAGGCGCGATATTTCGGCGTACCGACTTCTTGGCATCTTCAGGCGTTCTTGGAGCCTGACTGATCTCTGATGGATGCCGAATTTGTATAATCTCCACCCCTCTCACGCAGCCTCCGTGTGGGTGCTTCAGAGCTGTCCGCGGCCGGTGGTGGGGAAAGGGTGGCGCTGGGTGATGGGCTAAGCTCTGCTACCCGTAACAGATAATGGGTCACAGTCCTACCGCAGCCACGGCAGCTTGCGAAACTCTGCCGTCGTGGTGAGAATACTTCTTCTTCGTTTTCGGGTGTCCTGACAGGAGCTGATTTCCGTGTAGACTGTCGTTGTGTTTTAATCATACTCAAAACTTGATTCCAAGCTTTACTTGGTTGGAAACCGCTGTCTTTATTTATTAGTTCGTCATGCAGCCGGAGCTCCACTGCCTCTTTGAGGATACAGTCCCAGAAGGTGTTCGATTGTTTTTACGCCTTTGTGCCATCGTAGTTCATGTCATGTCCATGTGAGATGCAGTGCTCTGCCACGGCGGACTTGGTCGGCTGTGCGTTGTCTATGTGGCGTTTAATCTCTCCTGTACCGTCAGGATGGTCTGGCCTTCATGCATTTTCCAGCACTGGCAAGGGATAATGTTTACACGTTAATTATAAACCAGTGAAGGCACTGTTGTGGTCGCGAGTGATGTGTGGCTTCTCTGTTCAGGGAGATAACTCTTGCCTTAATGCACCGCCAGAGGGCTACAGTTATAAAGTGAGTGCCGCAGACTCATGGCTTAGCTGTATATCAAAATTTCAAATACTATTAGCAACAGATGCACCGCCATCAATTAGAAAGATCCAGAACTACGATAGTGTTGTCAAAAGACACAGTCACAGTGGCCTAAGTAACATCAGCCAGTAACTTTACAGATGTGGTCCAGAGGTCAATAAACATTGGCAGAATGTAAAGTCTGGATACCTCGCGATGTTTCTGAAGGCATTTCTGATGTCGATGAGAGTAATTATGACCGCAGATGGGCATTCCGATGGTTAGTAATGGTACAGTGGTGAGTTAACATCTACTGGGAGGCTGTAAGTCTGGAAAGGCAAGCTCCATAGCTGCGCTGCCCATTTAAGTCTTGCCGTTGTCTTAAGATGTTAACTGAATATAGGGAGCAGTTAGTTCCAAGTTTAGCTTCCGTCATGGGTCAACCGAAAGTATTACACAGGTGATTATTTACACTCATCATGTAATTTACACTCCTGGAAATGGAAAAAAGAACACATTGACACCGGTGTGTGAGACCCACCATACTTGCTCCGGACACTGCGAGAGGGCTGTACAAGCAATGATCACACGCACGGCACAGCGGACACACCAGGAACCGCGGTGTTGGCCGTCGAATGGCGCTAGCTACGCAGCATTTGTGCACCGCCGCCGTCAGTGTCAGCCAGTTTGCCGTGGCATACGGAGCTCCATCGCAGTCTTTAACACTGGTAGCATGCCGCGACAGCGTGGACGTGAACCGTATGTGCAGTTGACGGACTTTGAGCGAGGGCGTATAGTGGGCATGCGGGAGGCCGGGTGGACGTACCGCCGAATTGCTCAACACGTGGGGCGTGAGGTCTCCACAGTACATTGATGTTGTCGCCAGTGGTCGGCGGAAGGTGCACGTGCCCGTCGACCTGGGACCGGACCGCAGCGACGCACGGATGCACGCCAAGACCGTAGGATCCTACGCAGTGCCGCAGGGGACCGCATCGCCACTTCCCAGCAAATTAGGGACACTGTTGCTCCTGGGGTATCGGCGAGGACCATTCGCAACCGTCTCCACGAAGCTGGGCTACGGTCCCGCACACCGTTAGGCCGTCTTCCGCTCACGCCCCAACATCGTGCAGCCCGCCTCCAGTGGTGTCGCGACAGGCGTGAATGGAGGGACGAATGGAGACGTGTCGTCTTCAGCGATGAGAGTCGCTTCTGCCTTGGTGCCAATGATGGTCGTATGCGTGTTTGGCGCCGTGCAGGTGAGCGCCACAATCAGGACTGCATACGACCGAGGCACACAGGGCCAACACCCGGCATCATGGTGTGGGGAGCGATCTCCTACACTGGCCGTACACCACTGGTGATCGTCGAGGGGACACTGAATAGTGCACGGTACATCCAAACCGTCATCGAACCCATCGTTCTACCATTCCTAGACCGGCAAGGGAACTTGCTGTTCCAACAGGACAATGCACGTCCGCATGTATCCCGTGCCACCCAACATGCTCTAGAAGGTGTAAGTCAACTACCCTGGCCAGCAAGATCTCCGGATCTGTCCCCCATTGAGCATGTTTGGGACTAGATGAAGCGTCGTCTCACGCGGTCTGCACGTCCAGCACGAACGCTGGTCCAACTGAGGCGCCAGGTGGAAATGGCATGGCAAGCCGTTCCACAGGACTACATCCAGCATCTCTACGATCGTCTCCATGGGAGAATAGCAGCCTGCATTGCTGCGAAAGGTGGATATACACTGTACTAGTGCCGACATTGTGCATGCTCTGTTGCCTGTGTCTATGTTCCTGTGGTTCTGTCAGTGTGATCATGTGATGTATCTGACCCCAGGAATGTGTCAATAAAGTTTCCCCTTCCTGGGACAATGAATTCACGGTGTTCTTATTTCAGTTTCCAGGAGTGTATTAACGAAGTCAGGGGTCGAAAAAATGAATTCATATGTGAACATTGCGTGGTACATTAAACTTCAGCGTGTTCGACGCCGCAAAAGTACAAACGAACTTCTCCTTCTCTAAGATAACTCAAGGCCTCACATAACCCCGAGTACCCGAGGGGAGCTTACAAAGCTTCATTGCACTGTTGTTCCTCATCCACCCTACAGCCCTGAAGCACTTCGCAGGAATCAGTACGTGTATGATGGGAAACTTACTGAAGCTGCAAGACGTTGTCTCCAACGTCAAGCAACAGAATGGTATCACGAGGACATACAGGCCATCCCTTTATGGTGGGGTAATGCCGGCTCATTGAAGGAAATAATTTTGAAAAATAGGATTTTGGTAGCTAAATGAGTTGGGAATAATATGGTGTATTGGAACTCTGAATAGAACTAATCTGCTCTAAGATAAAATATGTATTGCATTACTTATTGAACGTCTCCCTTAGAAGGCTGTTCTGCCGATTTTTTGACTCCATTTTCCCGTACGGGGTGTCGACAACCCACACTGTTGTCTTCTTCAGGTGCAGCGATCTGTATTACTACTCGTTGTTGCTACCAGTGCACAGAATTTCGCTCCATGAACTTTAAATTTACCCATGTTTTGTTCTTATTGTATTCCATAAGTACAGTAAGTGCAATTTCGCTATTTTCTCTACTTCCTGCGTTTGTAGTTTTAATAGCGAGCGATGTTGTTGTTGTTGTGGTCTTCAGTCCTGAGACTGGTTTGATGCAGCCCTCCATGCTACTCTATCCTGTACAAGCTTCTTCATCTCCCAGTACTTACTGAAACCTACATCCTTCTGAATCTGCTTAGTGTATTCATCTCTTGGTCTCCCTCTACGATTTTTACCCTCCACGCTGCTCTCCAATGCTAAATTTTTGATCTGTTGATGCCTCAGAAAATGTCCTACCAACCGCTCCCTTCTTCTAGTCAAGTTCTGCCACAAACTCCACTTCTCCCCAATTATATTCAATACCTCCACATTAGTTATGTGATCTACCCATCTAATCTTCAGCATTTTTCTGTAGCACCACATTTCGAAAGCTTCTACTCTCCTTGTCCAAACCATTTATCGTCCACGTTTCCATTCCATACTTGATTACACTCCATACAAATACTTTCAGAAATGACTTCCTGACACTTAAATCTATACTGGATGTTAACAAATTTCTCTTGTTCAGAAACACTTTCCTTGCCGTTGCCAGTCTACATTTTATATCCTCTCTACTTCGACCATCATCAGTTATTTTGCTCCCCAAATAGCAAATCTCCTTTACTACTTTAACTGTCTCACTTCCTAATCTAATTCCCTGAGCATCACCCGAGTTAACTCGACTACATTCCATTATCCTCGTTTTGCTTTTGTTGATGTTCATCTTACATCCTCCTTTCAATACATTGTCCATTCCGTTCAACTGCTCTTCCAAGTCCTTTGCTGTCTCTGACAGAATTACAATGTCATCAGCGAACCTCAAAGTTTTAATTCCTTCTCCATGGATTTTAATATCTACTCCGAATTTTTCATTTGATTCCTTTACTGCTTGCTCAATATAGAGGTTGAATAACATCGGGGAGAGGCTACAACCCTGTCTCACTCCCTTTCCAACCACTGCTTTCCTTTCATGCCCCTCGACTCTTATAACAGCCTCTGGTTTCTGCACAAATCGTAAATAGCCTTTCGCACCCTGTATTTTACCCCTGCCACCTTCAGAATTTGAAAGAGAGTATTCCAGTCAAAATTGTCAAAGCTTTCTCCAAGTCTACAAATGATAGAAAATTAGGTTTGCCTTTTCTTAATCTAGCTTTTAAGATAAGTCGTAGGGTCAGTATTGCCTCACGTGTTCCCGTACTTCTACGGAATCCTAACTGATCATCCCCGAGGTCGGCTTCTACCAGTTTTTCCATTCGTCTGTAAAGATTTCGCGTTAGTATTTTGCAGCCGAGACTTATTAAACTGATAGTTCGGTAATTTTCACATGTATGAAGTAATTCAACGAACAGTGACAACCTCTTAGCGATCGAGATGTCGTTGTTTCTATTAAACAGTCCCGTTAGGGATGTAACTTCTGATTCGCGAAGTAGCCCTCAGTGACCCCAGCAAGTGGTAACGCGGGCCCCTGACAGACCACAGCCCGCGCAGCACTCACCGAGGCCCCGGCGCTCTGCATAAATCTGCGTGGCGACTCGACAGGACAATCTCCGCGCCCCGCCTTAAGCGAGTTCCCCGACTCGCGACGTCTGCTGCCGCGTCCGCACCTCACAGATGCGCACGAGAAAGCAGCCGTGACGGCCGAGAACGAGTCGGCGCCGTCACGGCGAAATGAGACCTCCTGTCTTCACGAGTGCTCCTCCCACTTCTCCTTGTAAACTTTTATAACTAAGCAGCAAGTTTCCAACTCATCCTCCAGACAAAGATTTACCACTTACAGTCTCCTATGATACCCACCGTACACGGCAGCTGAGCACTATACTTTTTTAAGCACTGTCTCGAGCTCTGATACTTAAACAGAGTGAATGCCCCTAGCATGACATTGACTTACTATCTTGTTATTTTTCCCTCCCTTTTAGGGCCTCGTACTTCAGTCGGAGAAAACGGACCTCTTACTGTATCACTTTTTTGTCCGTCTGTCTGCTGTCCGAGCATTCGAAACCATTTGTATCAAGAACGAGTAATTGCATCAAGTTGAAATGTACGTCACATATTAAGGTTTACGGTCCCTTGGCGATGTGAAGAACTGAACCTTCTAATTCAACGCAGTCGAAAGATACGTCATTTTATGTCATATTTTGATACTCGCTATCTCAGTCATCAAAACCCACACGGTACTTCATGTTGACCTGTTGTTGTTGTGGTCTTCAGTCCTGAGACTGGTTTGATGCAGCTCTCCATGCTACTCTATCCTGTGCAAGCTTTTTCATCTCCCAGTACCTACTGCAACCTACATCCTTCTGAATCTGCTTAGTGTATTCATCTCTTGGTCTCCCTCTACGATTTTTACCCTCCACGCTGCCCTCCAATACTAAATTGGTGATCCCTTGATGCCTCAGAACATGTCCTACCAACCGATCCCTTCTTCTGGTCAAGTTGTGCCACAAACTTCTCTTCTCCCCAATCCTATTCAATACTTCCTCATTAGTTATGTGATCTACCCATCTAATCTTCAGCATTCTTCTGTAGCACCACATTTCGAAAGCTTCTATTCTCTTCTTGTCCAAACTATTTATCGTCCATGTTTCACTTCCATACATGGCTACACTCCATACGAATACTTTCAGAAATGACTTCCTGACACTTAAATCTATACTCGATGTTAACAAATTTCTCTTCTTCAGAAACGCTTTCCTTGCCATTGCCAGCCTACATTTTATATCCTCTCTACTTCGACCATCATCAGTTATTTTGCTCCCCAAATAGCAAAACTCCTTTACTACTTTAAGTGCCTCATTTCCTAATCTAATTCCCTCAGCATCACCCGACTTAATTCGACTACATTCCATTATCCTTGTTTTGCTTTTGTTGATGTTCATCTTATATCCTCCTTTCAAGACACTGTCCATTCCATTCAACTGCTCTTCCAAGTCCTTTGCTGTCTCCGACAGAATTACAATGTCATCGGCGAACCTCAAAGTTTTTATTTCTTCTCCATGAATTTTAATACCTACTCCGAATTTTTCTTTTGTTTCCTTTACTGCTTGCTCAATATACAGATTGAACAACATCGGGGAGAGGCTACAACCCTGTCTTACTCCCTTCCCAACCACTGCTTCCCTTTCATGTCCCTCGACTCTTATAACTGCCATCTGGTTTCTGTACAAATTGTAAATAGCCTTTCGCTCCCTGTATTTTACCCCTGCCACCTTTAGAATTTGAAAGAGAGTATTCCAGTCAACATTGTCAAAAGCTTTCTCTAAGTCTACAAATGCTAGAAACGTAGGTTTGCCTTTCCTTAATCTTTCTTCTAAGATAAGTCGTAAGGTCAGTATTGCCTCACGTGTTCCAGTGTTTCTACGGAATCCAAACTGATCTTCCCCGAGGTTGGCTTCTACAAGTTTTTCCATTCGTCTGTAAAGAATTCGTGTTAGTATTTTGCAGCTGTGACTTATTAAGCTGATAGTTCGGTAATTTTCACATCTGTCAACACCTGCTTTCTTTGGGATTGGAATTATTATATTCTTCTTGAAATCTGAGGGTATTTCGCCTGTTTCATACATCTTGCTCACCAGATGATAGAGTTTTGTCAGGACTGGCTCTCCCACGGCCGTCAGTAGTTCCAATGGAATATTGTCTACTCCGGGGGCCTTGTTTCGACTCAGGTCTTTCAGTGCTCTGTCAAACTCTTCACGCAGTATCATATCTCCCATTTCATCTTCATCTACATCCTCTTCCATTTCCATAATATTGTCCTCAAGTACATCGCCCTTGTATAGACCCTCTAGATACTCCTTCCACCTTTCTGCTTTCCCTTCTTTGCTTACAACTGGGTTTCCATCTGAGCTCTTGATATTCATACAAGTCGTTCTCTTATCTCCAAAGGTCTCTTTAATTTTCCTGTAGGCGGTATCTATCTTACCCCTAGTGAGATAGGCCTCTACATCCTTACATTTGTCCTCTAGCCATCCCTGCTTAGCCATTTTGCACTTCCTGTCGATCTCATTTTTGAGACGTTTGTATTCCTTTTTGCCTGTTTCACTTACTGCATTTTTATATTTTCTCCTTTCATCAATTAAATTCAATATTTCTTCTGTTACCCAAGGATTTCTACTAGCCCTCGTCTTTCTACCTACTTGATCCTCTGCTGCCTTCACTACTTCATCCCTCAAAGCTACCCATTCTTCTTCTACTGTATTTATTTCCCCCATTCCTGTCAATTGCTCCCTTATGCTCTCCCTGAATCTCTGTACAACCTCTGGTTCTTTTAGTTTATCCAGGTCCCATCTCCTTAAATTCCCACCTTTTTGCAGTTTCTTCAGTTTTAATCTACAGGTCATAACCAATAGATTGTGGTCAGAGTCCACATCTGCCCCTGGAAATGTCTTACAATTTAAAACCTGGTTCCTAAATCTCTGTCTTACCATTATATAATCTATCTGATACCTTTTAGTATCTCCAGGGTTCTTCCATGTATACAACCTTCTTTCATGATTCTTAAACCAAGTGTTAGTTATGATTATGTTGTGCTCTGTGCAAAATTCGACCAGGCGGCTTCCTCTTTCATTTCTGTCCCCCAATCCATATTCACCTACTATGTTTCCTTCTCTCCCTTTTCCTACACTCGAATTCCAGTCACCCATGACTATTAAATTTTCGTCTCCCTTCACAATCTGAATAATTTCTTTTATTTCATCATACATTTCTTCAATTTCTTCGTCATCTGCAGAGCTAGTTGGCATATAAACTTGTACTACTGTAGTAGGCGTGGGCTTCGTGTCTATCTTGGCCACAATAATGCGTTCACTATGCTGTTTGTAGTAGCTTACCCGCATTCCTATTTTCCTATTCATTATTAAACCTACTCCTGCATTACCCCTATTTGATTTTGTGTTTATAACCCTGTAGTTACCTGACCAGAAGTCTTGTTCCTCCTGCCACCGAACTTCACTAATTCCCACTATATCTAACTTCAACCTATCCATTTCCCTTTTTAAATTTTCTAACCTACCTGCCCGATTAAGGGATCTGACATTCCACGCTCCGATCCGTAGAACGCCAGTTTTCTTTCTCCTGATAACGACATCCTCTTGAGTAGTCCCCGCCCGGAGATCCGAATGGGGGACTATTTTACCTCCGGAATATTTTACCCAAGAGGACGCCATCATCATGTAATCATACAGTAAAGCTGCATGCCCTCGGGAAAAATTACGGCTGTAGTTTCCCCTTGCTTTCAGCCGTTCGCAGTACCAGCACAGCAAGGCCGTTTTGGTTATTGTTACAAGGCCAGATCAGTCAATCATCCAGACTGTTGCCCTTGCAACTACTGAAAAGGCTGCTGCCCCTCTTCAGGAACCACACGTTTGTCTGGCCTCTCAACAGATACCCCTCCGTTGTGGTTGCACCTACGGTACGGCTATCTGTATCGCTGAGGCACGCAAGCCTCCCCACCAACGGCAAGGTCCATGGTTCATGGGGGGGCATGTTGACCTATAATGTGAAATTTGCCAAGAAGCAAGGATTCTCACTACAAACAAATATTTTAATTTGTAATTATACTCGTATTATAAAAAATTGTAATTTGTTGTCAGAATGTCTGTCCACCCCTCTCATAAGATCCATTTTCCTCAAGAACGTGTATGCGTAACAAGTTGAAATCTAGAACAGGAAGAGAATAGAAGCTTTTGAAATGTGGTGCTACAGAAGAATGCTGATGATTAGAAGGGTAACTCACGTAACTGATGACGAGGTGCTGAAGAGAATTGAGGAAAAGTGGAATTTGTGGCACAAGTTGACTGGAAGAACAGATCAGTTGGAAGGCATCAAGGGCTCATCAATTTAGTATTGGAGGGAAGCGTCGAGGGTAAAAATAGCAGAGAGAGACCAAAAGATGAATACACTAAGCAGATTCAGAAGGATGTAGGTTTCAGTAGTTACTCAGAGGTGATAGAGTTGCATGGGGAGCTACATCAAACCGGTATTTGAACTGAAGACCACAGAAACAACCACAACGAGGTCTATAGCCTCAAGGTGGTACAACAAACGTTAGCTTCTAAGTCAATACAGTCAAACGATACTGCAATTTATGTCACATATTTTGATACAATTTGAGTCACCAGTACCTACGTGGTACTTCCCTTTGACGTACAATCATGAAACTTGACAAGAAGAGAGGTTTTACAGTAGAATTAATGGAAAAATCATAAAAATGTTAATTTGTAATTGTACCACTCGAAAAAATATTTCTTTTATCATTTGGTATCCGTCTTCACTACTGAAAGTAAAACATTCTCGAAGGTTTAGAAATCCCTGGAACCGATATTGCCAGTATCACTGTCGATAACAGGCAAAAATCATCGAGATCCTCTACTTCCACAATGGATGAACTGCCTATGTACATGGTTAAGGTTGCGCGGAAACGTCAGTTCACAAGTTCTACTAGCACCTTGCTACTTTCATTTTATTGTCTTCTGGCTGCTATGAAGTGAAAAACCTGCACATTTCATTTCAGAGTATCACTCACTTTCACCTCCGTATTATTTGTGAAATGTATCCCAGTCTTTGCCCTTCTCTTTCCATTCCACCTATACGGTTTCTATTGTACCATGGAAAATATTTCCTAATGTCTTGAAATATGTGTCTTATATGGGCTAAGGCAACAGTATCAAATGTATTTCCTTATTTTATCCATACGTAACCGATTTTGGTGTTGTACTACTCTATCTTCATGTCCCGATATGATTCGTAGAGGTGCTTGAAAATAGTTGTGTGTAGCGCTGCAACCAGTTGTGTATCTGTAACACCACATCTCAAATGTTTCGATTCACTTCTTTTCAAATTTGCTTCAGTCCAATTTTCTCAAATCAAATCTTTTATTCGATACTATAAACCTTTTTTGTGACTGATTTTCTGTGCTAGTACAATTCTTATGTCTTTCTACACGTTAATTAAATAATTTGAAGTTAATCTATTGTCTCCATGAAACGTATGATTCGACAGAAGCCTAACGGTCACAGAACTGGTCCTAACCGTTCTGTCAAACTCATGTTCTATGACCGTTTCCAACTAGATTGTAAGCCATAATTTTCTGTGGGTTTTATAAAACACTACCTTGAAAAGAGCCACTCCTCTTTCCAATCGAAGCTATGCTATCGGTATGCTGTGAGACTTACATCTGAGGTCATCAGTCCCTTGGAACTTAGACCTACTTATACCTAACTAACCTAAGGACATCACACACATCAATGCCCGAGGCAAAATTCGAACCTGCGACCGTAGTGGTCGCGCGGTTCCAGACTGAAGGGCCTAGAACCGCTCGGCCACAGCGGCCGGCATAGATGATTGCTTTGTCTATCACAAACTGAGCATACATTAAAGTCTCTACTGAGACAGTTTCATCTCTAGATGGAAATTAGGGAATTAACTAACGGAAATGAAGGAATTAGTTCAAAACGGCTCTGAGCACTATGGGACTCAACGTATGAGGTCAGCAGTCCCCTAGAACTTAGAACTACTTAAACCTAACTAACCTAAGGACATCACACACATCCATGCCCAAGGCAGGATTCGAACCTGCAACCTCAGCGGTCGATCAGTTCCAGACTGTAGCGCCTAGAACCACTCGGCCACTCCAGCCGGCAAGGAATTAGTCTCATGGGAATCTTAATTAGTCAAGAGATCATCACAAGGTCAAGATGACATGGCTGTGTACCACCTTGAAACTATGGCCTCCCAAAACATCATAAGGAAAGTATCCCATTACGTCCAATAGTGAGCAACACTGGAGCGCCTATATGTATATTTAGCCAAACATCTCGGTTCTTTCCTGAGATCTTTGGTGGGAAAATGCCTACACCACATTAGAAACTCAGCTGACCTCATCAATAGACTGGGGGCTCTCCGCCTTAGCAATTCTGATCGCTTTGTTAGCTTTATTGTGGTACCAATTTCTACAAAGCCCCTCTCGGTGATTCTTTGGCACTAACTGGCAAAAAGTTTTAGGTAGCTACAATTGCTTTGTTTCGGCGCACGCTATCGTCAACCTGTTTTACGTTCAACCAAGAATATTTTAACAGGCTGACGGCATCGCCATGGGCAGGCCACTGTCTCCTTTGGTGGAAAACTTTTCTATGGTGGGTTTCGAAGACAGAGCGATTGAATCAGCTGTCTCTAAACCAACTGTGTTTTGGAGGTATGAGGACGATACTTTCATAGTGTGGCCTCATGGATAGAACAAACTGGAGTTCCCTCACCACCTCAACTCCATTCATAATAACATTCACTTCTCCATCGAAAAAGAGAAAATTGGTTGTCTGCCTTTGTTGGATACCTTGTTTAGAAACAAGCTGGCAAAGCTGCAGCTTTTCTCCATTTTGTGGGCAACATTTTGTTAAAAAAGCAAGAACTCTGTAAATATCAACTGAAACCGATTTTTGGTTCACCACCTAAGAATGCAGACATTATGGGACCGGTGAGGGACGACTTGTTTTTCTTTTCGGAACTCCGGAATTTACAAAATATGTTATCATTGTCGTATATCATTGCGAAAGAACGCCGCACTGAACATGAGCTTTGCACCAGCCTTTCGCAACCAAGCCACTATTGCCGAATATTGTGTTTCCTCTGGATATTAATGAAGTGTGATTGAACTGTAATTCAGACCACAGCTACATCTTTTTGGGACTCTATTATTAAAGGATCTATGGAAAAAAAACCTGCGGAAAATTTGATGAATCGTGATAGCACTGTCAGTTGGACAGTGTGGGAACCGCATCGCAGGGAATTGCAATTGAATCTCAATCTAGACAAGCGTAATGTGCTGCGAATACATAGAAAGATAGATCCCTTATCATATAGCTACAAAATAGCAGGTCAGCAACTGGAAGCAGTTAATTCCATAATTTATCCGGGAGTACGCATTATGAGTGATTTAAAATGGAATGATCATATGAAGTTGATCGTCGGTAAAGCAGATGCCAGGCTGAGATTCATTGGAAGAATTCTAAGGAAATGCAATCCGAAAACAAAGGAAGTAGGTTACAGTACCCTTGTTCGACCACTGCTTGAATACTGCTCAGCGGTGTGGGATCCGTACCAGATAGGGTTGATAGAAGAGGTAGAGAAGTTCCAACGGAGAGCAGCGCGCTTCGTTACAGGATCATTTAGTAATCGCGAAAGCGTTACGGAGACGATAGATAAACTCCAGTGGAAGACTCTGCAGGAGAGACGCTCAGTAGCTCGGTATGGGCTTTTGTTAAAGTTTCGGGAACATACCTTCACCGAAGTGTCCAGCAGTATATTGCTCCCTCCTACGTATATCTCGCGGGGAGACCATGAAGATAAAATCAGAGAGATTAGAGCCCACACAGAAGCATACAGACAATCCTTCTTTCCGCGAACAATACGAGACTGGAATAGAAGGGAGAACCGATAGAGGTACTCAGGGTACCCTCCGCCACACACCGTCAGATGGCTTGCGGAGTATGGATGTAGATGTAGATGTAGATCTTACAGATTTCTTCGAATCGATGTCGACAGAATGCGCCAATGGCCACGGCGAATGGTAACACAGAGGACAGCTGTGTTTCACGGTCACACCACGGTAACGCCGAGAAGTGTGATCCGCCTGTCAACTTGGATTTTGACGCATGCACGAATTATTGGCAGCGCTCTATATAGGGCGCAAGCCTTCACCAGTCTTCGATGGTTCACCTGAAGATGACCGACAGGTGCCCAATCGTAATATCGTGCAATGAATGACTGGCTGCATGTCTGAAGTTTGTTTGAACGAGGGGTTAGTCTGTTCCAATAGAACTGCTTATACAAATAAAATGTTCTCGTTTCATCAAAGAGCCAAAATTCACCAGTGATATTAAGTTGGTAACCAATAAGCTACCATTCTCATTTAAAGGCATACGAAGCACTCAAAAAGAAGAAAACGAATAATTCATTTCTACTGTCGGTGTTAATTTTCTATATTTGAACAAGGTACACAGAAAACGTCAATTTCTAACGTCGATCCCCATATACGCGGAAAACACTTTTTTGCTGATTGCCAACATGCAAATGTTTACCATTGACGAATCAGTGTAACAACTGCTTCTGCAATTGTATGGGACGTAGTCCTCTTCGCTGGTTTTCTCTTCTTAGTGAGCTGATGGGTCAGTTACGACATAGCACTCACAATATTTCAAGAACGTATAAGTACATTGCAGTATGGCTTTCCTACGCTATAGAGGACGATATGCCAATTTTCTCGCGTTTGCAAGTAGGTTTTAATGTATGTGCCGTACAAAAGGAACCAGATTTTTTAATGGCCGTGTTTTCCTTCTCAGGGGCACTGCGAAGAGGTTCAAAAGGAGGCATAAACAGCAATAACTATACTGCTGAACCAAATATTTCGGGAGGTGACACGTCAGGGGGTTGTGCAAGACTTTTTTGTGTTTTCTGAGGACCATTCCAACTATCTCCAAATGTTTATTAGGGACGTCTATAATTATCTGTGCGGAATTTCAAGGACTGGCTTATCTCTAGGGAAATGGCTTGCAGTAGCTGTAGCATAATATCCCTTAGCAACTACAGAGAACTGTGGCTGGTTAGAGACCCATCGAAAGAAGAGGAAGCAATGATACGATTCTTGAAAGGTCCGCACCATATACTGGCAGATTGTGGTCATTCTAAATTCAAAATTCATCAGCCAGTGTAAATTTTCAGCTGATGAGCAGTGCGTACTGTTAGGATTTGAAAGCGATACTTCATAAATAAACACAATACTGCATAAAACATCTCATTACTTCAGTTATCATAGACACCTCTCGGGGAATAGTAAGTTTTGAAAATCATAGCCGCCACCTGTTGATGGTGCAAAGCGTGGAAAGAACGAAATGCATTGCAGTCTAGTATAGCAGAACACTCCTTTGAACGACACACATTGGACCTGCCTCTTAGTTGCATGTGGACAGTTTGTTACCAACGATAAAATGTTAGTTACATTATTCTCAAAAGGTGCTGGCGTGTTTTATTCTTTAGTATTACAGTTTCTTGAAATTTTTATAGTACCAGATTTTTGCTTGTGCTAGGCTCGCGTACCTGTTTGTTAATTATAGTGCACGAATGTCTTCCTCCACTCTCAATCTTCACCTTCTCGATCCCCTCATATCTAAGTTTACCTAATCCTCCCATCTCCACATCTATCTTCTCCTCCCCAGTCCCTTTCTCACTCCATCTTATGTAAGTTTGGTTCATTTGTAAAGCAGACAACATATAACACTCTTGTGCGACCTGTCCTTGAATAGTGCTCGAGTGTTTGGAATCTGTACTTCTCCTCACCCTCTCCCTGGCCGTATCGTCCTCCCCTTCCCTATCTCTCTGTCTATCCACACATTATGAACCTCTCTCTCTCCGACCATATCTACCTCGTTCGCCCTCCCGCATTATCCACCTAATCGTTGTTCACTTGTGATCCAGAAGAGTAGCTCAACATGTACAGTCTTAAGATTGGTTGCCCTCTGTAACAAAAAAAAAAAAAAAAAAAAAAGGAAAAACCACGTGAAGTATTCAACGATGAACTTGAAGAGGTGTCATGTGACGTCAGCCTAGTCCAAACGATGAGAAGAATGACGAACAAAATTATGGTAAAAAGTGTTGTCTTCATTGACTAGTATCAAAACGTCTTCCGTTCCGGGTTCGACACAGACACAGCTTAAACTTTAAACAAAAAATCTTCAGTAACGGCGGAAAAAGTCACCCACGATCTGCCAACGACAGTGTCAAATAGGGCAACGGAGCAGATAGAGGTTTAGAGCACTTTCTCGATCTTAAGGTGGGAACCTGTCCTCTAAATGGTGGAATAATCACCAACGAGCAACACTTTGTGGTTGCAGAAAGCAATGGAAACCATTGCATTAAAGACACATGACGTGTATCCACAGAGCGTGTGATCTCTTTATTGAGTTATTGGGAAAAGATTCCGGACTACTCCTTCATTTGGATCTCTGTGAGGGGACTGCCAAGTGGGAGGTGACAATGAGAAAAAGACTGAATAACCAACAAGTTGAAGGGTGCAATGTCAGAAGTTTGAACGTGGTAGGGAAGCTAGAAAATCGGGAATTGGAAATGCTAAGGCTCAAGCTATAGAAAGGGGAAAATAAATTCTGGTGAGACGAGTATAGAATAATATCAACCGGCAGACAATGAGTTACTGTGACCAGGTCACTGATAGGATTGTCTTCATCAGATTCGACAAAAAACCTAACCTGCTACGACAATTCTTGAAGGACATTGTGGGGCTGCATTTCGATTGGACGTGACCACACCCCTTTGGAGTGCTGATTTTGCCTCATGATCCGTTTGGAACGACTAAAGACAGTTCAAAATCGTTAGATAAAATCTGAACATGATCCATAGTAACAAAGGATACTTATGCTTTTTCAATCCTCCTGTTCCCACCCTCCTGTGGCGTGATCACTCGAGAGTGCCACATGAACATGTGGGTTACTAAAACGTCAAAGTTTCGCTCTAAGAACCACTCCCCCCTCCGAAATCGTGAACACCCTAGATGCCACTTTACTGAGCATGCTACAAATGTACCTGTCAAAAACTTTGGGCTGGTGGCTGCACTAACGCCTGAATGTAGGCAGACTGCACTAAAGGGTTGTCGAAGAGATTGTCTAACACTCAGGTCCTAGAGCTGCTCTCGTCACTGAGCCAGAGGGTGACGTCGCAGAACGCCACGCTTTTGCACCGTTTAAGAGGAAGGTTGAACGCAAATTTGAGCCAAATTTCTAACTTACACATCGCAGTGGTAGATTTCGAAAATAGGATCCTTTGATCGTTTAATTCTTTTGCGCAGTGTGTATGAGGATATTGAACGGAAAATTCCGTCTCCAAAGGGAGATGAAAATCTAATCATGAAAGGGAATTAGAAGGCAGTTGTATGTTTTCCTTGAATAATTCGAAAACTGCGGCTTCTAACGAGAACGTGTACGAGTATATAATTTAAATACATAAAACTTCTGTCAATTTTTTTTTGTAAGCCTAATAGTTTGCAAGTAGCAAGCAAGAGAGTATAAAAATCTTGCCCATGTATTTGAAGGCGTTGTGGGTAGCATAAAACCCGTAGGTTATGGCCTGTTAATCACCCTGTATACGTCGATTTGGAAGGATACTTGTTGGGGGCTTGGTATCATCACCGTAGTTTCTAGCAAACAACCTTACCACTGCTCTAACTATGTCCGCTTTTGCGACTTTCCTGTAAGCTGGGATTGTTTGCACAGCTTCACAAGGAATTTGCCTGATCGATACAACAGCAGAGCACGCTCTTCAAGCACTCAGCTAAAAACACGAACCAAATGTGGGTTACGTATTTCGTTTCAGTTTCTGTCGTAGAAGAGACGTTTCAAGGACCCCCTTCCCTGATTGTGGAACCATTGTTTGCGCTGCTGTTATCTTGTTGCTATTTGATTAAGATCCACGCATCTTACGTCTCTGAAGATCGCATCACAAACTCATTCCATTGCCATAGGCAAAAGAGTAAAAGTCATTGCCACAATTTGGCAACTACAAACATCAAAAACTTCCCAAGTACGTAAAAAAACTGACAACAGCCTAGCGAAAATTACGTCTTGATATAGTGAATCGTTCTGCTTATATATGGAATAGCCTGGCTTAGCAGCTGCACCCCGTACATTAAACGGAAACCTGTTGCACAATTAATCTATTTACAAAGCTTAATCGGGCCAAACGATTAGAAACCGCCTATGTAACCAACGTGTATGTATCATGGTCTGCTGCGCTGAAACATACGGAGTGCAAAGTGTTCAGCTTGGAGCAATATAAACACCGCGCTTAATGGCACACCACGCTAGCACAAGATTTGCTATACACATTGCAGTGAAAGGTTAATTTTCCTGTTTATCGCTAGCTACAGAGGGCAGCATGATACAGCATTTGGAGCGGCGTTTTACTTTCAGTTATTTGCTCATGGATCTTACAGTATGACTAACACATGGAAATCTGAAAAGAATTCTCTGTCATTACCCTTCATCAGGTAGATTCCTTCTTCAGCGTCAGTGGCCTCGTTATAAATTTTCAACTTAAGTAGGGGATGAGATACCTCACTTTTCGTCTAATCTAGTGAATATAATATATTGGATACAGAGACAACCAAAGAATTCCTAGAAATAAAAGTCCACAGCTTTGTAAGAAAGACGAACACATGTACCTAGCTATAGGAAATATATATACCGGGCTGAGAATCATGGGAAGAATCGTAAGGAGGTGTAATTCATTCACGAAAGACCCAGTTCATAAAACTCTCGTTTGACTGATTCTTGCCTGCTGCTGACTCTTACCATGTTCGCTTAGTTGATCTAATAGACTATATCCAACGAAGAGCGGCGCGTATTTCTTCATTGTTTCGTATATTAGGAATGAGAGTATTACGGACGCTCAAAAACCAGCAATGAAAGAATCTAAAAGAATGCGTCAAGGAGAAGTTTACTAATGAAACCCCTACGTTCAGAGAAGAGTAACATACTGTTTCCTCCACGTAAGTTACACGAGCTGAAAAATCACAAATATTACAGCTCATTATTGCACACAGCATTCGCGCATGGAACAAGATAGGAGGGGATGTAGTATGGGGCATGGATTACCCTCCGCCACAAATCAGATGTAGAAGTACACGTGTGTCGTATATCCTATTTTGACGTAAACTATATACGGTATTACCATAGTGCATAATATGTTGAGGAGGTGAACAATTCAGTAATCACCATGTAGATCGAATAACTAAGGAAGATGGACTGAATCTAACTGGGGAGAGACGAAATTAAAAACACAGCTTGACTAAAGGAAGGGTTCGCTTGATAGATCACATCCTGAGGCCCCAGGGAATCATCATACTGGTAACGAAGGTGTGGGGTAACATTGTAAAACGAGAAAAGTATGTACGTTCCAATGGAAGTAAGCTGCAGTAGTTATGCTGAGGTTAAGAGGCTTACACATGGTAGAGTATCCCGAAGAGCTACATCTTACCGGTCTAAGAATTCATCTATTGCGTAGAAGGAGAAATTCTTTTAATCTGTTTTTAAATGTTTGTTGGCTCTCTGTCAGACTTGTAATGCTCTTAGGCAAATGACCAAAGATTTTTGTGGCAGCATAATTCACCCCTTTCTTTACCACAGTCAGATGTAACCCAGAATAGTGAAGATCCTCCTTTCTTCTAGTTGTTGTAGCTACGCACTTCACTGTTATTTTTTAATTTGGGTGGGTTATTAATAACAAATTTCATAAGTGAATATATGTATTGCGAAGGTACCGTGAATATCCCAAGTTCGTTACTAAATGTCTGCAAAGTGATCTTGTCTGGTCTCCACCTATTTATATGATTACACGCTTTTGTGCAAATGACGAATTACCCCAAAATATGATTCCGTATGAAAGCAGTAAATGAAAATAGACATGTTCGGCAAATTTACTGATATGTTTACGACCAAAATTTGCAATAACCCTAATATAATAGGTAGTTGAACCTAACCCCTTCAGCAGATCATCGATGTGTTTCTTCCAATTCAATTTCTTATCATTGCACACACAGCCAAAAATTCTGAATATTCTGCCTTAGCAACAGACATCTGTGCTCAAGAAAGAACACAAGCCATCAACTTCTATTAGTTGTGACAACTCATTATTAAGGGATTCACATATGCTGCTTATAATTTGTGAAACAGGCACTGTGTATCAAAATATTTGTTTTTACGTATTTAGACGAGATACTTTTGTAACGCTGTTAGTCTGATTTTATGGGCTTTACATCTCAGTAGGCGCAGTCGTGGTCAAACAAATCAGATGCGAGAACTAAAAGTTATTGATTGTCAGTATAATTGTTAACACACCCTTTTCATCTAGCACAGGCTCCCCTCGCAATACATTTCAGCCCTGCACAGTAATGTGATATGTAGTTACGTTCATTCTCCCAAAAATGACTGTCTTAAACTTTTCAAAAATTTTCTGTTTTCATTTGTTTACTAAATTCTGTGGGTTATGCAGTGATTTTTTCCACGATGGGGCATCTTTAATTTATGTGATACCATGGAATCGGATAGCAAAAAATAAAATCACTAATCTTTTCCAGTTATTGTAGTAAATCAAAATTCTGTAAAAAAATTTTTTTATCTCCCTCCTTTCATCCCCTGATGCGCCACAAAGTCAATCGAAGCCACTCTCGAACTCCATTATTAGAAATGTATACTATTACTTTATAGTGCCAACTGATTAATCTAGTGTATTCTCTGCAATAATATTTTTAATAGAGGATGTTTTAACTTGCAAGTAAGGTACCAATTAATGAGCAAGTAAAGACAGAAGCTCAATAACGTTGCAATCTTTGTCAGAAGCCTCGTTATTTCTGAGAAGAAGAAGTAGTGTTTAAGAAGACATTTCCTTCAAATTCCCTTTCTTCCATGCCCTCTATCTGCTAGTTATTCTCTCCGATGTCTCAGTTCTGGCTACAACGTAATGGTTTATCGTTATACAAGGGCCACAGTGTTGAGTCCAGTGACCCTAGTCTGTCACGTAACGCCAATATCTGCACTAAGTCGCGGTACTGGAGATGTGGCTGTAATCGCGAATTAGAGGAGGAAACCCACTTGATTGCATATTCCTATTACTCGCGGCTCATGCCTCTATTAATTAGCAACTGTCGTAAACGGGGACAAATACGAGGCGCTGTTTAATTAATGCCTAACCCAATTTCATGGCCTGATATACGCTTCGCGAATGAGCTTTGTTATGAGTTGCGTAGGAGCACCTCCGATGATCACGTGCTAAACCAATGCTGCCCAGCCCACTCCGAGGCGATTTGTCGCACGAGTGCCCTTCAACAAAGCCTTATTTCACGCAGATTAAAAACGTGGTTCCGTTAGCTGCTAAAATTACTTTTATCCTTCTGTAGACGTGACGCCGGATAACAGTGGGTTGCAGAGACGTCTTGCGTCGTCTCGAAATTTTGTTCGTGTCAACTGGTTTCTTGAAGCTATGCGTTAATTCACCGAAATATTTGTTAGAGATAAGATACTGGATAACATTTCCGGACTCCTGAAGCTAATTAGCGAAATCTTGTTGCTCGTTCGCTATGGATAATGTGCTTTTGCACATCTATTTTTTATTTAGTAATTGTACATGTAAATCATGATCACTTTCCATTAAGTTATCCACTTATTAAAGTCTTACTTAAATCTGTAAATACTGTAAGAAATCTGTTTTAGTTGCCAATTTTCAACATGATAATATTACAGGAATGTGAAATATAGATAGCTGACAGCTTCTTTGAAAAAAGGAATCATGTATTCGACCACTGACGTAATAAGACTAGTTTTCAGTTCCTATTAAAGTACTGATGTGATTTGTATTACGACTTGTAATCGGACAAAACATCTGCGATTGTCGAACGATACCAAATTCTTCGTGAAAATCAGTATGGTCATTAGTTACTTGTTCACTTACTTAACGCAGTTTCCTGATTTATAGCTTTGTGTGATTTTTGTTACGCATAATTCCTCAGTCACATTAAAAACGGTGAGCAGATACAATGATATTGTGGAGGAAAACGCAAAATTTTGCAAACTGTGTAGAGGTGTAGAAATCTTGTAATTTTAGGTAGTCACGCAAAGAGAAATCCTACCGATCATATTATGCCCAAACTAAATGACGTCATACCGTATGTTATCGTCACGATGGTTTGACGCAGTTCTTCAAGATGGTATATTCTGCACAAGTCTCTTCCTCTCAACACGTGTAGTGCAATCAGCTTTCTTCTGAACCTGTCTAACAATTTTACCAAAGAACTAAACACGCAATTGCTAGTCCGATTGTAGACTATGATGTTTTCCAACGTTGTGAAAATAACTGGACAGATAATAGACAACGAATTAACTGAACAACAAATCTTCTTATCTTAGTGATCAATAATATGAAACATTCAACAGAAGTGATATCACTGACTAAAGAAAATGAAAATGTGATGTCACCGCAAATCACATCTGATAATGATTATCATACCAAGACCAAACAGTATTATCAAGTAAATAAACACTGTGTGTATTGCGCTGTTGGTAAATAAAACTAATGGCGTCAGGTGAGAATAATGAAAAGCAGCGTGCGCCGATTTGTCGTAAGAACAAGGGGCTTTCAATAAGCAATAGAATATTGTTTCTGAAAGCAGGTTGGCTTTATTCAGGATTTCAATACACCACATATTTTCCCACTCTTTCGGCTATAAAATCTTACTTTCAACACATACTTAGTGGGACGACCCATATGCCTGCATGATACCACTCAACAGGTTTACGCAGGAGCCTGTGACGATGTTCGACGCAATACTGCCACGATCAGCCTCGTAACGTGCAAGCAGTTCCGCAAAAATGGTCATTCGTTGCTCTTTATGTCCCTCTGTTAGGCAGAGAGGAACCCGGCGGGCACAAACTGCTGAATACTGCAAGTGGTGGACGAGTGTGTCAGCACTACCAACATCGAAGTTAAGCTGAGCTGCGAGATGTTTGAATGTGATCCGTCGATCATCTCAAATGAGTGTACCTGCAAGTTCAAACATTGGATCGGAGGAGATTCTCTCTGGTATCGGGCGACTGGGGGAAATGGTTAAGGCTGCCAGTCTTGATTGCGAGATTAATTCGAGGCTTGCCATCTGTAGCATCGTCGATAGAACCGACTGTGGTCCTTTGGTGCAGAGCCGAGTAAAGTGTCGTAATCGGAGACTCAGGTGGTTCTGTGATCGTGTAGGCTGCAGATTCCTTGAGTTGCGACATCGAGTGGTGTGTTTCCGGGATCTGCTTAATAGGTCAGCAGTCCATTACATACCGGAAGCGGTTATACGGATAGCGGGGCTGCGTGGAAGGGATGGACGGTTTTTTAGATTAGAGGGTCTCAAGGAACCACTGAAACGGCATCAGTCTAAAAGCGGACAGGTAAAACTCAGTGAGTTACTTGTAGAAACGAGCGGTATTGTAGTTGTAAGTTGTTGTAGCTGTGTTTTGAAAGAACCAATGCACCAAGCAGTAAAAGAAAGCACTGAAGCTCAGATAGTTAAAGGTACAGGAAGCTGGCCAAAGGCGCAAATAACTTCAGCAGAAATTTTTTCAAACGGTCTAACGGTGTTCAGAAAGGACAGATTAAATACAGTCGGTGGTGGAGTATTTATTGCTGTCAGAAGTAGTTTGCCTTGTAGTGAAAATGAAGTAGAGAGTTCCTGCGAAATAGTATGGGTAGAGGTTATACCTGCAGTCGGACTAAGCTATTAATTGGATCGGTTTACCAATCCCCCGTTTCTGAAGTCTCATCTCAAATAGGTAGTCCACTCAAACAGTTACAGTCGGTGCTGACTTCAATCTACCCTCGATATGCCGGAGAAATTATACCTTTAAAGCCGGTGCCAGGCATAAAACGTCATCCGAAATTGTACTGAATGCTTTCTCAGAAAATTATTATGAACAATTAATTCATGAGCCCACTCGAAGCGTAAATGGTTGCGAAAGGATACTTGACCTCTTAGCAACAAATTATCCTGGACAAAACAGCGATTTTCGCGAAGAATATAGGGATTTGCGACCACAAGGCAGTTGCTGCTAGGCTGGGTACCATAGCACATACAACCATCAAAGAGAAACGTAAAGTATATCTATTTAAAAAAAGCTGGTAAAAATGCTCTTAACGCCTTTTTAAGAGACAGTCTTCACTCCTTCCAATCTGATCATGTAAGTGCAGAAAAGTTGTGCAATGATTTCAGAGAGATTGTTTCGACAGCAATTGAGAGTACATACCACTTAAATTAATAAGTGATAGTACTGATTCCCCATGGTACACAAAACGGGTCAGACCGCTTTTGAAGAAGCAGCGAAACAAGCAAGCCAAATTTAAAAGAACTCAGAATCCCTAAGACCCTAAAAGTTTTGCTGAAATTCGACGTATAGCGTGTACTTCAATGTGAGATGCTTTGAATAATTTCCACAACGAAATTCTGTCTCTAAATCTGGCAGATAACACAAGAGATTCTGGTCATACACAAAGCACACCAGTGGCAAGTCGCAATCAATACCTTCACTGCGCGACAACAACGGTGAAGTATCTGATGACACTGCTACTAAAGCACAGTTATTAAACACGGTTTTCGGAAACTCCTTCACCAAAGAAGTGCTGAGACTTTGCGGATGCCGGTCCCTTTTTACCTGCGGCGTGCCCCCCACCACCTGGCCGCGGGAGGCTGGATCCTAAGGAGCCGGCGGGCGGGGTGGAGGGGGAAGCGGGTGGGCCGTTCGTGTCTCCGCCAGAGCATTCCGGTCGCCAAAACTGTTGGAACATTTATCCCATTGCAACACTAGACGGTCTATTCCATTCTTCAAGGTCCATGCCTGGATCCTGTCACACACTTCGTCCTCCGTTGCGAATCGATGTCCGTGAATAGCTTGTTTTAGAGATCCAAACAAATGAAAGTCACACGGTGAAAGGTCGGGACTGTACGCGGACGTTGACACTTGCTTACCGGTTCAAAATGGTGAAACAATGTTTCGCCAACTGTGACAATATGCGACAGAAAGCCGTATCCCTCCTCATGATATCGTTGCAGATGACTCAAAGCCAGCGCCATTTGATTATAACGGTGTTTGGCGGTCAGTTGGTGGGGAACCCACTTCTCGCAGAGTTTTTGAAACTTCGAGTGTTGCTGCTTTATCTACAGCTACATTATGGTGTGGGCGGTGCCCACGCCAATACCCAGGAAGCGATGGATCTCGTCCACGGTGATTTTGCGGTTGTTCAAGACTAAAGCATTCACTTTCGCAATCATTTCCGGTGTGATGACACGATGAGCCTGTCCAGGACGAGCATCGTTTTCCAGTGACTCCAGGAATCGTTTGCATCATATCACAACAGTTGATCGACTCAGACTGTACCCACCGTATACTGCCTTCATCCGTCGACACATTTCACGGCCTCCAACTCCCTCCTCCGCCAAAAATCGATTCACTCCTCGTTGTTCTTGCTTACTCGCCTGCATGTTAGGTAGTGGACGATAACTTGTGTAACCACCTTCTCTTCGGCGTGAAACCACACTGGCGCTATGCAACATCAAACGATGCGCACGCGTCAATCTCTCTGCCAATAGATAGCGCCACCATACCCGCAGTTACGTGGTGCCACCGTACGTGTAAGGCAAAGATAGACGCACTGACCAGGCTTCATTTAAATGAACCTCATAGTTCCTACAGTATGCCGACCGATGTTTTGCGTCATTGTCCTGTTGTAATGTGAACCCTTTCCCTATTAAGCGCAATCCACTTCGCATCGCATGACACTGAAGTATGCGGTGGTACAGCTTATGGTCCATACATCCATCTATTTGCACAATGTTGCCAACACTATCTCCGGCTAGCCATCCCCGAACCATAACAGAACCTCACCGTGTTTAATTGTAGGTAGAACACACTGCTGGGCTACCCTTTCACCTACAAATCGCCGAACAAGTATTTTCCTTCAGTTTCCAGAAATCTCGAACTTCGATTGGTTTGTGAATAACACTTTCGTCTACTCTTCCAATGTCCAATTACGATGTTTTCCAGCCCATTCAGGTCTCCTCTGTTTATTTATTGGTCTTAGAATGGGTTTTCTTGCTGTGACACACCACAATGTTTTGCAATTTGGCTAAAGGACAAACTTGCCTGGCCACGTTCTACAGTTGCAGCAAGTTTTTATATGGATATCTCCAATCGTGAACCCATACTAGCGATATGCACACTTCAATATCACGAAGGAACTTGTAACGCCGGAAATGCATATCCTCCTATTTTCATCTATTGTACTATTATTTTTTTTCCTTGTTTTGTTACCTCAAGATATGACATTTCTGTCTCTTTATATATTGTAATTGTTTTACTGTTTGTATATATATATTTCTGCACTTATGTCGATGTATAATTGGTTTGTTTCGTAAATATTATTTGTATTTTTACGCTGGGTCTTGCCTAGGGAAAACTGCTATCGAACGATTACATCGATAGGTCGTGTGAAGAATCAAAGTGTGTAGGATCTTTGGTAGTGTTAACTCTGCCGCGTGAAGCGCGGGCGGGGCAGTGAGGGTCTGGCGGGAGTAGCGAGTGGAGCAGGTGTTGTGTGACGCTCCCGCGAGTTGCCGCGCTTTCGGGGTTTGGCAGCATGTAATTGCGCTCGACTCGCGATGATAGTTTCTGACATGGTGTCGCGGACGGGAAGCTTTAGCTAGCGCACATCAAGAGCCCGTTTCGCCTGGTGACCGTGTCGAGAAGAAGGCGCGCCAACATCCAGCTTCTGCAACAGCGACGGCCGACAATGAGTGACTGTCGCCACCTCCTCGATCGACGGCTTCGAACCTTCAATCAACCAACAAGGAAGACTGGACGCACGTAAAGTTTTAGAGCTGTATGGCAGACCTCAGCTTTTAATCTTGTTCCATTTTCGTAACTATAATTACAGCAACTTAGCATGAACGTTTGTTGCTCATTGTCCCAATTGCATTACCAAGCAGAGTCCCTTCCTTTTCCGAAATGAACCCGAGTGTCGTTGAAATTCAAACGCCAGCATAATTCCATTTCACTGCTTTAATTTCAAAGTTCAATTCAAGCATTAGCTGGCTACAATAGTTAGATTACACAAGCACAAATTAAGAGTGCGAGTTTTGTTACCGTATTTTAGCTTACCTGTGACTGCAGCTCAGCTTGGTACGTACTAAATTTTACTATTGTTAATTGTTCAGAATCGTTTAATTCAAGTTCAAAGTTAAATCTCTTATTTCTAAATTGCGTAGATTCAAGTAGTTTTTGAAATGATTGTTGAGGTAGTCCAAGACTAACCGTATTTTACTGAATTTCGATGTGCTTCAGAAGGAAAGCTCACTATTAACTTCAGTCACTAAATTAACTTTCGATTTTCCGGTTATTAATTCTTTTGCTAAATTAAGTCAGGGTGTAGCGAAATTTATTACTTCTGACAAACTTTCAGTTTTCACACTACACGTGTCAACCTTCAGTTGCCACGCTTCTAGTGTTAATTATATGTGTAATAACCTTTCTTTTTCAGTTACTATAGTAATTGTCCTTAGGACTGGCGACCGTGATTTCCCCCAAATCTCAAATATCTAATTACCGCTAGTTAATTGTTAACGTAACGGCCGCACATTTACTTTCTTTATTAACTTTACCCCTTTTCAAAATTAATTTCCACCAGTTTCATTTGCATTTTTCCTTTCATTTAGATGTAACCCTTTCCTCCCTCTTTACCGACAGGTTAACTTCGGTGACGATTGCTTTTCCAAAATTACCATTAGGTACACGCGGTTTAATTTTTCACTGTCATTAAGGTCGATAAGTGAGGGGGAGGTTACACGTGGCGACCTGGTGACAGGACAATCTTCAGATTTGAGGTTGTCCTGGACACGAATTTTCTTTGGTGCAAATGTCGTAACAAAGTACTGGTTACGTACAGGCCGTTACGTCAGCGAGAATAAGTAGTGGGAGTAATCGTAATTACATTTGAGATTTGTCATTTATATTGAAAATTATTGAAATGAGTGAAGGCAACAATTACCAAAATTTGGTAGACTTGGATACGGAACAATCGGTCGAACAGTGGGAAACGCGCACGGCGGTTCCCATTGTTCAGGGGCAGGCGGCTAGCATGAAAGACGCGACCGCCGAAACGCAACAAAGAGCAGAAATGGAATTCCAAACTTTAGAAAATGTTTCGGAATCGGAAGCGAAAATCAAATCTGTACCCCTTGATGATGAATACGGGGGAACATATATAGAGGAACCAGCTACGGAAGTAAAACCGGTAGTCTCCGGGAATTTAACTGATTTATTGAATGTTTTGATTAATGAAATCAAGAGTCAATCGGCAGAAATTATAGCTCTGTCTGCCAAGCAAGAAGCTCAGTCTGAAAAGATTGAACGAAAGCTAGACAATCAGAACAAAGCTATTAATGTTGTTAACAACAATGTTGGAGTTGTTAATACAAAAGTTGATAAACTCAAAGAAGATATTGTTGTAATTAATACCGAAATCGGTAATCTTAAACAGGAAATGATAGGCGTTCAGGCGGAAATTGCGAGCATAAATACTCGTTTTGATTCCGAAATTAGCAGAATCGAGAAAAGTGTAGGAGAAGCAGTGGCTCCGATCATCGAGAATAAGGTGACGGAACAAATTCAATTAGTGAAAAAAGAGGATCAACAGAAGGTGGAAACTTTAAAGGCTTTAGTGTCCGAAGTAGACACTAAAGTGAGGGAGCAGGCTAATACCTGCGAAGAGAAAAAGAGGGAAGTGGAAACGCTTGCGACAACCACTTGCCAAGTAATTACGAGAGTGTCGGAATTAGAAAAGAAACTTGACGAAAAACAGAGCTATGTGCCAATCTGTGCACATAGTTCGGAATTGTTGACGAAAGAGGAGCGGTTCGACCCCTTGAAAAAAGGCGGTATACACGCGACGGATTTCATTAAAAATTGTGAAAGAGTTTTACCCAGATCATGGACTAATGAGAGAAAAATTAATGCGGTTATTGATGTGCTGGCTGGTGATGCCAAGCGTTGGGGCTTAAACCTCGACATTACGAACCTGACTTTTGACGAGTTTAAAAATTTGTTTCTGGCTGAATACTGGTCAGAGCAAAAACAGCAAAGTGTCTGGCGCGAATTTGTCGTATCGAGGCCTTTCGATGCGAATTCGCGCGGTTCGATGAGGGAGTTTTGTGAGGGCTGGATCCGCAAGTTGGAATATTTGCGTGATCGCCGCACGGAATCCGAAATAGTCTGGGAACTCTACAAAAAGCTTCCAGATGATACAAAACGCTACGTAGGGAGCAATCACAGGACAATCAATGATTTCCTGGGAAGAGTTGAGGACGAGGACAATTGGCGCAATAATCGCGACAGTGGTAGAGGCCGTGGTAACAACAACGGGTACCACAGCAACCACAACAACGATAACCATGGGAATAATGCATACCGCAACCATGGCAGCAATAACAATAATGGTTCGGACCGTAATAACAATCGGTACAATGCAAATAATAACAGGAATGACGGAAACCAGTATCATACTAACGTGATACGGGCTTCACAGAATAGTAATAACGCCAGAGGGTATGATCAGCCGCCTCAGCAGCATCCGAGGAGCGTATCTGCTGAGACGAGACAGGGAAACCATTAGCCGCGCCGGTGAGGGGCCGACCAGGCGTGGAGAAATTTTGGCGGCCCAATAACAGGAGAAAACCCAGGTGTCGTCGATATGAAAATTCCGTGTGGAATAATCAACGGCGGGAGAGTGTGCCAGTGTTAAGAGAAAGGAGTGCGCCCACAAGTAGTAGATCAGCTGTATACACGGCAGTAGAAGGTACATTCACTGTCTGTGAGAACAATTTAAGTAGTGTTCCGGAAATCGATTATAAGGTGCCAGCTGTAATACCCACAGCGGAACTGGAGATTGAGTTTAAGAATGATTCGCAATTGTTGAGAGAAGATCAGATGTCGGATAAAACGTCCGTCATCGAGCGAGGGGATGCAGAGAGGGATGAGGTCTGGTTAAGGCAGTTCGGTCGCTTATACGACGAACTAAGAGATTATAGGGGTCTGTATGAGAGAAGTGTTTATGGGGAGCGCGTGCAGTATTTGCCGCGTCTCGTCCCACAGGAAGATAGTATTTGTGAAGTGATTGAAAGTTCTGGCCCTAACCGGCAGACTTTACCAGAAATAGTTGATGTTAATGGGGAGCACGAGCAAGATTCGTCGTGTTTCGTCCCGCAGGAGTTAGATGTTGAAGGAGTAACGGAAAGTTCTGGCCCTAACCGGCAGACTTTACCGAAAGTTGTAATGGTAGAAGTAGCCGACCCATCCGACGCGAACATCCAGTTTAAACATTGCGAGAGTATTAAGGAGAAAGATTACGAAAATTTTAGTGATAGCCGGACACGATTGGTAGAAAAGCACATAGATTACAGCGTGTATGAGGTTAGAGTTGACATTATACAGTCAGACGATAGCAGTGTGGGTTGCGCAGATCCAGAGGAAGTAATTGCAGATACTACTGGGCACATTTCTCCAGGTAGATTGGCAGATGAGATCAATCTGACCAAAGAGGAATCAACGAAGGTGACAATTAGTGAATCGATAGCAAAGCAACACTCACTAGTTGACGAGTTACAGGAAAAGGTTTCGGTATTGGAGGCGAAGCTACAGACTAAGCCTCAGGACAAACGTGTTGAAATTAAAACTGTATGTGAACAGAGGCTGAAAAAGCCGCCAGATAAACCGGATTTAGAATCAAAGCCGGATGGTTTTTTCTGGAATGACATGGATATAGACGAGGATTTATTATGGGAAAATAAAGAAACAGTCGAGGACAAGTGTAGACAGATAGTAGTGTCTGTTAATATGCACGAACTACAACTGAACGTGTTGATTGACACCGGTGCAGAATTGAGTGCTGTATCTGGGAAAATATTTGAGTTACTGAAAGACAGACCCGGCATCGTAGTTATGCCAGTAACAGGAGTGAAAATTATCGGTGCTACTGGGAAGGCCAGTAAACCGGTCACAAAACAGATTTTTGTCCACTTCGAGATATGTGGGGCACGATTTGAACAAGAGTTTGTCGTCGTGCCAGACTTAACTACGGAAGTAATTATCGGGTTAGATTGGCTATTAAAGTACCGTGCAGTGATTAACTGCGAAAGCAAAACGTTGACATGTACGTCCCAAGATAAAACAATAGTAGTTAGTTTTGACGAGGCAGGAGACGGTGTGCATAGGCAATACCAGCCTATACACATTGTTAACTGGCCGGATGGTATTGACGTAGGTATGAATCTGAACTACTGTAATGTGAAGAATCTCGGCATTGACAATAATGTAGAAAGTGAATTGGAAAGTATTGTAGAAGGTGTGTCAAACGTAACACACGAACAAAGACGAGGCCGACTTTCCCGTACCTACTGCCATCACAACCATAGGGCATGGGGCAAATATGAAGCAGAATTTAAGAGAATTATGAACACCTTGAGACATGAATCGACGGGATTTTCTCCAGAGGAAATCCTGCTGGATGACAGAAGTAAAAGTTTAGTGGAAGAGATAATCAAATTCCCTCCACGGATTGACATTAGTATTGGTGTGAAAAAAGATCGTTTGCGAGAAGTAATGAAGCTAAAAGCCGATGATCGCATACGTCGTCATGACGCTAAAGCGCGTTTTGCTAAGTTTGCGATCGGAGACTTAGTACTTGTAAAAGCTCATGAGAAATCGAGCGAGATAGACAATGAAATCTCTAAATTTAAGTTTGTTTATAATGGACCATATAAAGTCATTGGTATACCTCACACAAATGCTTATTGCTTAGAGTATCCAAGCTCTGGAAAGCTATTAGGTATTCGAAATATAGTAGATTTGAAATTGTACCAACCTAGGATCGATTAATACCACACAATGGGTAATTTGTACAATATGTAAATATAGAGTGTAAGATATAAGGTTTGCTAGATTGCCATGCTTTTGACTGACCAAGGTCATTAAAGAAGTTGTAATTAATAAGTAATTAATTTTGATTAATCAATTTAATTTTAATCAATTTAATCATGATCTAATCAACTGAAAAATCCAAGCTGCTAGTTTAAGTTTTCAGCTGAGTCACAGTAGATTAAGCAATGTAAATATGATTTTGTAACTAGCTGTAAGATTTCATGAATATGTGTTTTACTAGTCATTGCCGATGTACTTAGACGCTGTTTTAAGTTTCAGGCTTGTACATGTGTGATGATGGACAGTGTTGAGTTATCCACTGTGATAGTGTTTATGGACTCCTTGAGATTACTCGGGAGTGAGTTTTTCCGAAAGAATTCAGTGGAACGGACGTTCTGGAAACGCCGTCACAAGGGCGAGTGAGATCAAGCGTGCCGCACACGCGGGCGCAACAATACTGGCGAGGCGAGCCGCTGTCGGCTCTTGTGCCGCTGTTGGCTCTTGGGCCGCTGTCGGCATTCTTTGTACTTGCGAGTACGGAAGGCGGAATTGTTTTTCTTCCTGGACAGCTGAAAGAATTCTACTGTCAATATTTATGTTTTTTTTCGATCTGATGTGTATTATTTTCTTGTTTAGCGTTAAGTAGATTCTCGTGACGAGAATATTAATTATGAAAAGGTTATATAAAATGTGTAGTCTATTTAATTATTTATTTGCGTATTTTGATCTACCTGGTTTTATGACCATGCAATCTAATTAATTTTGCAAATAGTATTCCATTCCTCATAGTGTTACGAATTTTAATGATTTTAGAATAGCTAAACCATTTTCTATGTTTTCTATGAATTTTAATATGTTGTCAACCTGTTTTATGTTGTGCAAGATGACAGAGTGGAATAAGATTAGGAGTGTCTCCACTCAATTATTATGGTCTAAAAAATTTATTTATGCTTAATTAGACGAATGCTAAATTTTGTTGATGTTTTGAGCATATGCATTTCCGCTGTTTCTTTTTTGGGACATTTTCTGAGTCTGTTTACGTTACACGAACATCCTCAGACAATGTGGGGCACGTGTAACGCCGGAAATGCATATCCTCCTATTTTCATCTATTGTACTATTATTTTTTTTCCTTGTTTTGTTACCTCAAGATATGACATTTCTGTCTCTTTATATATTGTAATTGTTTTACTGTTTGTATATATATATTTCTGCACTTATGTCGATGTATAATTGGTTTGTTTCGTAAATATTATTTGTATTTTTACGCTGGGTCTTGCCTAGGGAAAACTGCTATCGAACGATTACATCGATAGGTCGTGTGAAGAATCAAAGTGTGTAGGATCTTTGGTAGTGTTAACTCTGCCGCGTGAAGCGCGGGCGGGGCAGTGAGGGTCTGGCGGGAGTAGCGAGTGGAGCAGGTGTTGTGTGACGCTCCCGCGAGTTGCCGCGCTTTCGGGGTTTGGCAGCATGTAATTGCGCTCGACTCGCGATGATAGTTTCTGACATGGTGTCGCGGACGGGAAGCATTAGCTAGCGCACATCAAGAGCCCGTTTCGCCTGGTGACCGTGTCGAGAAGAAGGCGCGCCAACATCCAGCTTCTGCAACAGCGACGGCCGACAATGAGTGACTGTCGCCACCTCCTCGATCGACGGCTTCGAACCTTCAATCAACCAACAAGGAAGACTGGACGCACGTAAAGTTTTAGAGCTGTATGGCAGACCTCAGCTTTTAATCTTGTTCCATTTTCGTAACTATAATTACAGCAACTTAGCATGAACGTTTGTTGCTCATTGTCCCAATTGCATTACCAAGCAGAGTCCCTTCCTTTTCCGAAATGAACCCGAGTGTCGTTGAAATTCAAACGCCAGCATAATTCCATTTCACTGCTTTAATTTCAAAGTTCAATTCAAGCATTAGCTGGCTACAATAGTTAGATTACACAAGCACAAATTAAGAGTGCGAGTTTTGTTACCGTATTTTAGCTTACCTGTGACTGCAGCTCAGCTTGGTACGTACTAAATTTTACTATTGTTAATTGTTCAGAATCGTTTAATTCAAGTTCAAAGTTAAATCTCTTATTTCTAAATTGCGTAGATTCAAGTAGTTTTTGAAATGATTGTTGAGGTAGTCCAAGACTAACCGTATTTTACTGAATTTCGATGTGCTTCAGAAGGAAAGCTCACTATTAACTTCAGTCACTAAATTAACTTTCGATTTTCCGGTTATTAATTCTTTTGCTAAATTAAGTCAGGGTGTAGCGAAATTTATTACTTCTGACAAACTTTCAGTTTTCACACTACACGTGTCAACCTTCAGTTGCCACGCTTCTAGTGTTAATTATATGTGTAATAACCTTTCTTTTTCAGTTACTATAGTAATTGTCCTTAGGACTGGCGACCGTGATTTCCCCCAAATCTCAAATATCTAATTACCGCTAGTTAATTGTTAACGTAACGGCCGCACATTTACTTTCTTTATTAACTTTACCCCTTTTCAAAATTAATTTCCACCAGTTTCATTTGCATTTTTCCTTTCATTTAGATGTAACCCTTTCCTCCCTCTTTACCGACAGGTTAACTTCGGTGACGATTGCTTTTCCAAAATTACCATTAGGTACACGCGGTTTAATTTTTCACTGTCATTAAGGTCGATAAGTGAGGGGGAGGTTACAAACTGACGTGCCGGAACCACATGTTATGTATCGTAGCAATGCTTGCTGTTCGCTTTGGATATCACACCACTACAGGGAACAACACAGGTGCACCAAATGCAGTGTCCGTCCGCAAATAGATAAACAAACATATCAGATACGTACACAACGTTCATGTACACAACATTGTTTGTTAGATGCTATTGTATCTCTAGGACCACAAACAAAAATCATGACATGTGTACAACTGTTGCACTATTGCTTTGCTTCCTTAACCGTACCCACGGTATTAAACCTTATCTGCATACAACTAGATGTCTTTTGTTGGATGTATTGAAATTAATGAGTGGTAGTGTAATTAGTTCCACATAAGACAAAAGAAAAAAAATCAAAAATAACTTCCTTCAGCATGCTTTCTACAGTAAATATTAAAACGCATATGGAATTCACGCTACAGAAAAGTAACTATACATAAATAATCCATTAAGCCAGTATCTATGAAGTCACAACAAGATACTATAATTATATCCTTTGATCTCGGAAGAGGCAATACAAACGACAATTTTGTCGCATGAACTGCAAAAGTGAAAAAGTACTCTCTTCATTCCCTCTTATGGCATGGACCACGAGGATGAGAGTTAAGCCACTGTTATTTAAACAAATATATATTTTGCATACTTTCAATGTAGGCACCAACTGTATACTGATTATCTTCACTTGTAATCATCTTTAAAGAAGATTTCAATGTAGCTTTTGAGTAGAGCACCAGAGCGTAAAGCTAGATGAACTATAATGTATCGAAACAATCCTCATATAACGAAATAAATCTCGGGTGAACAGCCTGGTATGAGAGTGCGTAGGACACAATATTTCGGCAATCGACAACGTTGCCATCATCAGTGCACCTGATGATGGCAACGTGGTCGATGGCCGAAATATTGTGTCCTACGCACTCTCATACCAGGCTGTTCACCCGAGATTTATTTCGTCATAAAATACACCTGGAGAATATGATGAATCACATCAATACTCATACAGTAACCTCTTAGGAGTTCTCATTTACGTGTACAAGTTCATGCAAGTCATTCTACACATTAATAATTACTCACTTTCAAATTCTCATTCAGATTTTCATGTTGCTGAACACTGGAATCGGAGCAAAATGCAGTATGTTTGACGAAAGTTGGCCGAGTCACTTTATGCTACGCACAAACACAAGACTTCTAAGTAGAATTAACTTAGGTCAGCATCGTTGTTACAAATGACGATTATATCTTACAAAATACGTATGTGGAGTAACATAGACTAATATAATGACTAAAGTTATGTTTGTTTTATGTTTTATGTTCCATATCTAAATTATCTGTAATATGGTTACTTATATAGTTTAAAAGTACGTTCATAATCGTCTCTACAAAACTTCAAATTTTAACCGACAAATTGAATGAATTGGTGTGATGTGGGGAAGCTGAACTTACTTTCATTATGGGTTAAGGCCAACTTCATATTCGGCCATACGTGGATTTTCAACTGTTTCTTTAAATATTTTGAGGTCTGTCTCTGGTTCATCGATCAAAAGTCCTCCTGCTTATGAGACCGCGTTTCGTTACAGGGTTATTTGGTAAGCGTGACAGCGTTATGGAGATGTTTAGCAAACTCAAGTGGCAGACTCTGCAAGAGAGGCGCTCTACATCACGGTGTAGCTTGCTGTCCAGGTTTCGAGAAAGTGCGTTTCTGGATGTCGTATCGAATATATTGCTTCCCCCTACTTATACCTCCAGAGGAGATCACGAATGTAAAATTAGAGAGATTCGAGTGCGCACGGAGACTTTCTGGCAGACGTCCTTCCTGCGAACCATACGCGACTGGAACAGGAAAGGGAGGTAATGAGAGTGGCACGTAAAGTCCTCTCCGCCACACACCGTTGGGTGGCTTGCGAAGTATAAATGTAGATGTAAATCAGCGACATGACACTAAATTATAATTTTCCTATTCCTTCCTTGAAACTTGGTTTATTATGCATTTCTAATAGCCATGTCAGTCATGAATAAGGAAATCGTTACATAGGTGTTAACTATAAAAGATTAAAGCAACGACAGCAACTTTTGTCAAAGTTGCCATTTTGGTAATTATACGAGCCCCTATGTTACACCCACTTAAGTGTAATGTCATCATAAAAAGTATTTCAGAGAAATAACACAAACCAAATATAACCACACTTATTTGTGTAATCCATAGAAATATCACGCTGTAGCTAATTTCCATTGTAATTTACATTTTGCTACTTCAGTTCCTTCACGTATCTTTTAGGAGAATAGATGTGTGAAACATAAATCGTTAATGAATGTAATAGAATTAAGTGTTGATCGAGATCGTTAGTATCAGTCATTACTGCAGTCCTAAAGTAAAATAAGTAAACGAAATTAAACAATGTCTTATATTATTAGTATCTACTCCACATTTCTCTTTGAATGATTGAAAATTAAAGTATGTATGTGTTATGATACTTTTCAGCTTAAAATTAAGCTCAACATCGAGTTTAAAATTAGTCTCAACATCGACATGATACACGCAAGGAAAAGTAAACTGTTTATTTGATGAAATTTCACTAACTGCAGCGTTTTTTGGAACAGGAGGCTATAATGCTAAAATCACACTGAAATTTACAGTTATGGGACCAAATGAAAACAATTCCGTACAATGTTCTTTATCGCCGATAAAATGTTTAATGATAGCTTACAGTATGTACTACAGTCTTAAGATGTAACGAAAATTATTTGCATTTTTAATCCCCTAGAAAACGATACACCTACTGTTCTTAATCTATACCAATGACGCAGGATATCACCTGTTCAGTTTTTTCGGGTTACCGGCGGATGATGTCGTGTATCGTGTCATAGAGTCATCAGAAGAGCAATACGAATAACGAAATGAATTAGACAAGGTATTTGCATAGTGCAAAAAGTACGGGTGGACCACAAACAAGTTAGGATGTCAAATTAAACACCTTTCAGCTGTCTAGTTTCCAACGTTATTCCGTTTGGAAACCAGTTTCAGCGTTTTACTGCGCCATCTTCAGGCCCCTGATCGACGTGTAGGAAGATTCTACCTCGAATGTGATCAAAACAGGGGCCAATAATACTAGTATTAGCAAATATTTCCTCTAGTGAACACTTCAAATATCATCTGCTGACCAGATGGTTGAAGTGATCGCTTTAGCAAAAATGTACTACTACCAGTATTATTGGCCCCTGTTTTGTTCACAAAAAAAAAAAAAAAATGGCTCTGAGCACTATGGGACTTAACATCTTAGGTCATCAGTCCCCTAGAACTTAGAACTACTTAAACCTAACTAACCTAAGGACATCACACACATCCATGCCCGAGGCAGGATTCGAACCTGCGACCGTAGCAGTCGCGCGGTTCCGGACTGAGCGCCTAGAATTTTGTTCACAACCGAGGTAGAATATTCCCACACGTCGGTCAGGGACCTGAAGATGGTGGTAAGACGCTGAAACTGGTTGCCAAATAAAATATGGTTTGGAACTAGACAGCTGAAAGGTGTGGAATCCTGTGTCCCGCAACCATATCTAAAAAGATGGACATACAGAAACAAAAAAGTAAATCCCACAAATGAGTACAAAAAGAGAGCCGTTAAATTCTGGAAAACAGCTAAAACACTCAAATTTAAAGATTGGCGGTCCAGTCGAATACGAAGAGACTGCGATTACGAAAATGAAACCATCACAATGAACACTTATAAGGTGCAGGAAATGTACATGATAGGAATGACCGTTAAACAAAAAAGAAGAAGAATAAGAAGAAGAGAGAGAGAGAGAAATCAGAGTTCATACGTAATAATTTTTTAAGTCCATTCTTCCCACCTGTTACGTAAGAATGGAATAGCCAAGAAACAGCCTTCATTTGACTCCATGAGCCTTCTGCCAAACACTTACGTGGGTACTCCGGAGTAATCATTAAAGATAGATGTAACTGTATATGAAAGTGGTCCTGTAGTTAAACAACAACTTTTTTAGGGGATTATAGTGGTGTAATCATTGTAGAACCTCTCCAAATTCGCACAGTGGGTCTGAGGCTGTGAGGACTTCGTTGCCACTGGACGCTGTGGGATTAACAGCTGGAACAAGCCTCGGACGATACGATGCTCAGTGTGGGCACAGAGGCTACAGTGTCTGGTTGGCAGCGAAGTCGGCGCGCCGCATAGAATCAATCTGCGCGTTTGCCGGCCCGCGAACAGCACCCGCGAGCGACATAACGTAAAATGTTACGAGCGCGCGCCAGGAAATGTGTGGCGGCTGCCTGCGACTGCGGCGGTTTCCTTTCCACCCCGTGCCTGGCGGCTGGCCACGGTCTGCCCCTCCCACCTACTCTCTCCAGCTCGTCCTCCTACGAGGACTTCTGTGGTTCGGCTTGGACGCGCGCCATCTTCTGTGCGGTCACGATCCAGGATGCTGACCTCGACCGATTTACCGTGAGCCGCAGTCTCAGTGAAAGTGGAGAAAACTAAAGTGATTTACTGTGTTCCATCTGAGGGACTATACTGTGATGTTAAACTTCTTATCCCCATACGTGGACGCTATATTATTTGGTGAGCGTTAAGCAAACAGTGAGCAAACCACTCACGTGCTTACAAAATGTAATTATTTGGATATTAAATGACAAAGCATTAGGAGTGATTTAAAATGGAATGATCATATAAAGTTGATCGTCAGTAAAGCAGACGCCAGACTGAGATTCATTGGAAGAATCCTAAGGAAATGCAATCCGAAAACAAAGGAAGTACGATACAGTACGCTTGTTCGCCCACTGCTTGAATACTGCTCAGCAGTGTGCGATCCGTACCAGATAGGGTTGATAGAAGAGATAGAGAAGATCCAATGGAGAGCAGCGCGCTCCGTTACAGGATCACTTAGTAATCGCGAAAGCATTACGGAGGTGATAGATAAACTCCAGTGGAAGACTCTGCAAGAGAGACGCTCAGTAGCTCGGTACGGGCTTTTGGTGAAGTTTCGAGAACATACCTTCACCGAGGAGTCAAGCAGTATATTGCTCCCTCCTACGTATATCTCGCGATGAGACCATGAGGAAAAAATCAGAGCGATTAGAGCCCACACAGAGGCATACCGACAATCCTTCTTTCCACGAACAATACGAGACTGGAATAGAAGGGAGAACCGATAGAGGTACTCAAGGTACCCTCCGTAACACACCGTCAGGTGGGTTGCGGAGCATGGATGTAGATGTAGATGTAGAAGCAGCTGGATTAAGTCCACCTTTTACCTTTTCCTTCCCCAATTATTATTTTTCCTGCAGGTTTTTTAATATCTTGGATATTGTCGTTTATTCAATATGCGCTCATTATCTAAAAATCTCGAATATTGGCCCAGGGCTAAGTGAACTTAATTTACTGTTACTTTATTTTCATCACCAGGAATACACTGACCTACCAAGTTTGGGTAAGACCATGTCAGTTACGGAATTATAGTGGTTTCAAGTTTCATTGTCTTTGTTCATATACAGGGTGTTTCAAATAGGACTTTACATCCTTAAAGCCAGCCGGTGTGGCCGAGCGGTTGTAGGCGCGTCAGTCTGGAACCGTGCGACCGCTACGGTCGCAGGTTCTAGTTCTGCCTCGGGCATGGATATGTGTGATGTCCTTAGGTTAGTTAGGTTTAAGTAGTTCTAAGTTCTAGGGGACAGTGAATAGTGCTCGGAGCCATTTGAACCATTTGAATTTACAACTCTAAAAATTCACATACTTTTTTTTTTTTTTAGCCTTAAACTACTGATGTTGTATATGGCTTCCGTTGGTTATACTACACACATCCCATCGGAAGTGAATTTCGTCCCTAACTCGCTGCAGCATTGCAGGTGTAGCTTGCTCAGTGGAGTCGTAAATTCTTGCTCTAATTTCAGGCAGAGAGGCCGGCACTAGAGGTACAAAAGCGATATCGTTGATGAATACCCGTAAGAAAAACTTCTAGTGGTTTCAGGTATGGGGAACGTGGGGGCCATGCAATTGGCGCATCACAGCCGAACTATTGAGGGGTCACTGAGAAAATCCCTGATGTCAGTGGGGTGGTGCACCACCTTGTGTGAGGTAAACATTTCGTTCTTGGTCATCCTCATCGATCTGAGGTATCAAAAATTACTATAACCTATCCAGGTATGCCATCCAGTTGATAATGGTTCAAATGGCTCTGAGCACAATGGGACTTAACATCTGTGGTCAGCAGTCTCCTAGAACTTAGAACTACTTAAACCTAACTAACCTAAGGACACCACACACATCCATACCCGAGGCAGGATTCGAACCTGCGACCGTAGCAGTCGCACGGTTCCGGACTGAGCGCCTAGAACCGCTAGACCACCGCGGCCGGCCATCCAGTTGATAGTTCTCTCACGAAAAAATACGGGCTGTAGAGTATGTTCTTGCTCAGTGAACAAAAATCTTAGGGCTAACGAACTACACGAAACAAAACTCGATGTATTTCCCTTCAAATGACACCCACAGATGTACTATGAATTAATTTGTATGAATTTTCAAAGTTGTAAAGACCTTTTAGGAACACCCTGTATAATCACATACACGATTCCTGACTTCCAGATAAATTAGATGTAAAAGTCGTACAAATCAATAAGGTGTTCACACAGTCAGCGCCAAATACTTAATAGCAACTCCTGCACTCATTTAATTTCTAAGTACAACCTGTAGATAAAACATTGTGAATGAAATATATTCTAATATTTAAGAAATTTAAGCAGTGTAGCATAGAAATTATTACACTATCTGAAAGATCTTGTGCAAACGAACCACCAACATCTATTCAGTTACTCAGAAATACAAATATTTAATTGTAATTTGTGAAAATCTGCAAACCAGCAATGAACGAATTAACTTTTACTATAGGAAAATTATGTAAGGTGCACTTTGGAAGCCACGATATTTCAGCTTGAGTTTAGTCTGTGGTGGGTTTTCAACATGGCTGCATCTATGTACGCCTGTATAGGGTAATTTACCACGTTCAGTTTAGTACATATTACAGATCAGATAATATACACGTATTTTGTCTAAATTTTGCGACTGGAGTTTATACTATAATGGAGTGAGTGTTTTTAATGATAATTTGGACTATGAATATGTAATCTATCTCAGAGGCTGCGTTAAACTTTAATAATAATTATCACCTACTGTGAAAATGGAGATAGATTACGAACATTGTTGTTTGCAATACTCATACTTACTGCGCATGTTTTATTCGTTCTGAATGGTTAACTGTTACAAAGGACAGTATAATGAGTTACTTTTACGGTGATTTTGTTAATGATTTACTTGCCATACATTTACAGTAATTGTGACTGATTGCATCATGGTTAGGTAACTGCACTCAAACAATATTATGGGACATCAGCAGTACGTTATATGTGGTTACGTGTTTATCTGTACATAATTAAAGTAAATGAGAGTGGAACAGGCCATAAACAATAGTTCATTCAGCAACCAAAAGCGGTTAATGTGTACGATCTTTAATTTTTAGTGTGGGCATCATTACCGACAATAGATTATTCCCACCACCAAGTTCTCAGCCAGATTCAACGAAGGTGCAGTTATTGAAGCTGACTGCACGGAGAAAACAGGTAAGTTATAATTGGAGCACTTAATTGAATTACTTTCATTTATCAACAATTTACGTTGTGGCTAAGGATAGGAACCTACAATTAAAGATACCAAGGAAAGTAATGCATTTGCCTTAGTGGGTTATTTTATTTTTGAACTAATCACTTTATTTCATGATACAGCTATTAGCTACTTTCATCCCCTTGTGCACTATCTAAATACCTGTTACTTACATCACAGTGGAGAATGGTAAGCATATAACAATATAAATTCCAGACAACTATGTCAAGAAAGCCATATCTTGTGGTGTCAACAACAGTTTCTCAAAATCTTGATAGTTAGTGGCACAATTTTCTCAGACATGTAGTCCATGTGTAAAAAAGGAAAAAATACGGCTCTTACGCAGGTTTTGTCAGCGCCCCAGTGTGTAACACATGATTTCCTTCGTCAGCGTAATTGAACTGAACTGAAACTCTAATGTAATGACATAAAATGCTCCTTTTTTATACAATATATTGACTAAAAATTAATTACAAAAACCATGTGACCACGGCGTAATCGAAATGCTCAAGAGTAGGAGCTGGTTTCAAAGGGCGAAAGCCATTAATAGCTGGCATGAAAAAACGTTTGAATGACTCCAAGATTATGATTACACATGATACTGAACTAGCAGGACTGAGAAGTGTGGATGTCACCTCCTTCTCAAGCAGATCGAGTGCAAAGAGGATATACAACTTCATACTGTAAACATAACTTCCATCTGCAAGAAACGTGAATTGTAACGTCGAACGTAATCTTCAACAGTTCGAAATCTCGTCTCACAACAGTGCAGAAGTACCTCGCAAGTTACGAAGGCAAGTAAAGAAGATATTCCTACTGACAATAGTTGCTTTTACTCTGACTAATAATTGTGCTTCTGACAGAATTCACTGTGAAGGGTGCGCTCCGATCAAGTACAATCACAGGAATGAAAATAAGATTTTCTCCATCGACGTCTATTCTCCATGAGTTTGCAATTCTACGTTTACGTAGTTCGTTGTGTTACGTGTCATAGTGTCCGAATAAATACAATTATAAATCAAAATTTCATTCTCCATCCTTTACCTTCACTTTACTAGTTAAAGACTGTAGTTCGCTTAGCAGTCGATCACCTGCGTGCAGAATTTCTTTGCAACAGCTTGACGATTCAGAACTTGAGTAAAATTAATAATTCGAAAAGTGATTATTACCTGTAGGTATTTAAACTGCAGCTTTTAAGTAGTATATTGTACCTGGTTACAATGTAGCTTCCCCATATCTCTTAAACTGAACGTACACACTTTTCTTCTTCTTTCTGTTCCCTTCGTATCTTGGAGATGAGATAACAACCAATATAATTTTCTGCAGAACACACAGATTCTGTGCTGCCTTTTTGTGACCGTTGTGTCTCGGTGTCCATCAGTGATATACTAACATGATTATAACGAATCTCTGTCTATAAGTGAGCAACTTCAACACAGTAACGGTTTAAAACGTGGGTAGCATTCTAAACTACGTACTGTAGGTAATTTTATATAGAATGTTCTGGTAACAGTATCTTCTCGTCCACTACACCTGAAATACATGAGCAATTTAACGAGTGGTGGCTTGCCCACTGATTAAACTATGTTCCAAATTAATAATTTTTGAGAACATTTATTGTGGACAAGCAGTGATCTGGCTAAAAGTATGCCATGATGGTATAAAGGATCTGAGGTTGGTCACATACTGATCGAAACTGGTAACCACTGAAATAAATGTTTCATATTGCAATCGAGACTGTTTGTAATCTATTTTGGTGTAGCAAATTTTCGCAGTGAAACAAGAACATCTAACCATTTTTGACGTCGTTCATGCATGATAGCACTGTGACGACCGAAACATTTCCTGTCTGGCAGTTTACAGACAAGTCTAAAAGAAAGTAATCAGCAGACCGCCAGTCTGTGTTCTGTGCTATGTATCAAACATTTGTGCAGTACAACATGGAATGTGGTCAAGTAACCCGTTCTGCTGTGAAATCGTTACACGGAACAGTCTCGTTGAGGTTGGTGTAACGGAAGTAGGCCACGTGTCATATTTATTCACCTTCTCCTTCTCTCCTAACTCAGCAGTCATACATAAAACCAGGAACACTGCACCACAGTACACAAACCCGGCTGGCGCTTGTCAGTTCTGATGTGCATTTTACAACACGTACTGGCGTACGAATAGGCACTCAATACTTATATGTGTAACATAAATAACTATTAAAGTACTTCACAATGTTTGGGTTGGAATGGATGACTAGAGTTGTAGGACAGCAACAGACATCTTGCAATGACAGACAACGAAGATATGAATAAAGTGACCACTTCAGTGAGACGAAGTACCGGTTCAAGAAAGGCCATGATTATAGTCTGTTCTCTTAAACAGAATTTCACAAATTGTATTGCAGATTGATTTATTTAATTCAGTTCTTCAAGTTCCGTGGAACAATGTGAGGGAAATGTCATGGTATGATTCGCTATAAAATTTATAGAAAGCTGCTATGAAAATTTTAAAAACGGGCCAATAAAAGAAAATATAAACAAAACAAAAAATATTTGGTTAAGAATATGCAATTAGGTACTGATGTTTTCAAGTGCAAGATTCTAAACTACTACGAGGGCTCATTACAGAATTAAAGCAGTGGGCCTCAAGATTGTTATGGCGTTTCTTTTATATGTATTGGTTTTTATATGTTATAAATAGTTGGAGTTAGTGTTATTCTGCGTGCCTCACAGCTGCAAAATTATTTCGGTCAGTGTCTCAGTTGTAGTACTTCTCGCAGTTAGTTTTCCCAACACGATGTTTTTACATAAAGAGACACAATACAATTATGACAACGGATGCGTAGTTGCATTTATTAGGGCAGGTGACTTTTGTTAATTAGTTGCTTGGTGTAATTGCGATGTGGAGGACGCTTTCGCAGCTTTCGTCAAGCGGGCGAGACAACAATTTATTGGTGTCACTTTACTAAAATATGATTCAATAATGGCAAAACTGATTACCTTTACTGTTTCAAAGGAAGAACCGTTAATCTAGAGAATCCTCCTACATTTACATTAATTTCCATTTATCTAAATTAGCCAATATTTATTACGACTCTGGGCCATTATCGTTTAGGACAATCGCGTTGACCTCTGAACCAATGCTACACTATAAAATTTGCATATATCATTTAAGTCATTCAATTCACGAATATAGGATGTTACAGAAAAACATTAGCGACACTTCTAAGTAATATTTGATTATATTTCGACAAAATTTTACACGAATCTTAGACGTATTCGTGCTGCGTCACAAAATGGAATCTACCAAGAAACGAAAGGGTAGTCAGAGCGACTCCTTTTCATAAGGAAAAGAGATTACAATAACATTCGGAGATAATATTAACTGATTACAGGCTTTGTGATTTTTCTGCGATAATATTTATTTCGTTACGAATTCGGTTTTGCTATGTTTGCGAACTTCTTCAATATTATTTTTTCGCGTTATGTGGCGTACCGCAACAATGCCTTTCAGCTCGATGTTCTCGAATTTTTCCACTAAAAATTTTCCTCTTTTCAGCATAATAATTAACGAAATATTATCCAACTGACATTGTTTTCTCATTTCTAGCTTTCTGTGTGAGAACTGTAGGTCGTTTAGACGTCTCCATCTTAAGAACTACCGATAACAAGACGTCTGAGACTTTTGTGCAACGAACCGCAGGAAAACTGCGACTGAAACAGCGGAACGTTTAGATATCCGTTTTATGGGCTATCTATACACTTACTGAATTCACATAGTTGCAGCAAACTATGATTGATAGAATATAATACAGTGAAAGTATACAAATTATACAAGCATCCTCCACTTCGTATCAGAGACACTGAAATTCATTGGCATAGAAACTAATACGTCATTTAGAGTATGGCAAAGATCTGTAATCTAATGCTTTCGAAATAACTTTTCAGATATCTGCTCTATCATGACGCTAAAATGATCTACTTCTCTGATTATGTCCCACTAAAATGTTCGTTCTACAAGAGTTCCCCCTCAGAAACCATGTGCAACATTTATGTTGCTAAGTGTCCATTTATTTTCTGTATCTCATTCTCTTGAGGTGACAGCATCGCGGGCTCTATGGCGGTGAACATGACAGTCCAATAAGAAAGCCGTGATCTATACGGAATCCTCATTTCAAAACTAACCTATAGTAGGGCTCTTACAACTAGATCAACAAATCCCTCAGTGCTTTCTTTTACGAGAATCGTTTTCGCTATTAGTGCATATTCCGCCTGCAACTCTAAGAGGAGAGAAGAGTCGTGTAAAGACAGCAGTTTGGATGGCCTAAGGTAAAGCTTTACTTAAGAACCAATGTAAATGCAATTCCAGGAATGTACCTTTGACGTTTCTATCCTCAGCTGGCGTGTCCGCTTCAGAGGTAGGACAGGCACGGACGCGCCAGCCGGTTATTAAAACTGCCATTGCTGTGGCGTGGGGTTGGAAGGAGGGTGCGGTGGGGGGGCAGGGAATCGCGCATTTACTGCATCGCCGCCGCGCCAGCGCCCGCAAACTTTGACGACGACATCAAAGCGAAGAACTCGCCATATAGAGGCGGGCCACCGCCTCTTATGTGGGCGAGGGAGAAAATTTTTTTATGAAACCCAATAACAGTATACGGCTGAAGAAAAGTCCTTAAAAACAAGAATGTTTTGCAGAAATTGTTGTACCATAATGTTTTGGCGAGGAAGGATGGTGGCTGCCGTTCCTAGCGAACACAACAGTACTTTGAAGGTAGCCTGCTTTTGCGTAGCAAAAATAATATGACAGTTAAATGTAAACTGATGTATTTGACTTCTTTAAATTAGCCACATGATGCCACTAAATCAGTAGGTGTTAGTTATTAGTAACTAGTTTTATATTCACTCACACTCACAAACAAGTTTTGCAGTTGTTAATAGTTTACATTATTCTCAGCTAGGTAGTAAAAGAAAGAAAAAGATTATCACTACCTTATGCCGAAATGTTAAAATTAGAACGTAAAACACAATCATCATAAAATAGGCTCATAAGAAGAATGAAGAAATATATCGTTCATCTTAAATTAACCTACTAGCTGTTAGCTGTGGTTGTGCTTGCGTATCAGCAGTTTTGTTGTGATGTGTGACAGAGACACAGTAAGCCACTGTGCGAGCCATAACGTCAGGTGCCCTTATGAGTCAGCCTGTTCAGGCAAACATAGCTCATGATATGTGTCACACCCCCGGCCGTCCCACCACGTGGTGCATCGACGCCTACCGATGGGAGAAAATGGGAGTGAGCATGCATTAACACCATGTACAATATGGAAGAAATTTCAGAATTGTTTAACACGGCTATGGTTCACCGATGTGAAAGAAAGAGATGTTTCATTCCTTACTTCGCATCCTTTGCGATGTCTGTATTTCTCCCAAGGCTGAAATCTCCACATGGAAATTCATTGAAATCAGTTCAATGGTTTAGTCGTGTAAACGAAACTGACAGAGTTGCTGTCTTATTTACTATTAATGCTATGGAAGAATGGATAATGACAATGAGAATTGTATGTATCTTGTATTGTAGCTGTTACCCGTTGCTGTGGTAGCATATCTGTAAAATAAAACGGAATGTGCGTATGGCTTAATTGGCGAGGATACCCCTTTGGCATGTTTGGCCACTTTGTGCTAGTCTTTGGCCACTTTGTGCTAGTCTTTTTATTGGACGTCACGTCAGTGAGTTTAACGAATCGCTAATGGATGATGGTGAGGACAACAAACACGCACCCAGTCCCGAGCGATTCGGACCGAGGACCCCGCAATTAAGGAACAGCGTGGCTAATCACAATGCTAAGAATTGTTGACACATACCAGTAGTCGCTCGGCAGGTGTTGGCTGAAGTAATCACTACAGCAAAAATCTACTAGACAAGTATTGCCGGCCTCTGTTTTGATCACAACCGAAATAGGTTCTTCCTACATGTCGGTCAGGAGCCTTAAGATGGATTAGTGAAACGCTGAAACTCTTTGCCAAATAAAGTAAAGTCGAAACTAGACGGCCGAAAGGTATTTAATTTTATATCCTTTATCGAACACCTGAGTTCCGCAACCATCCCTGAAACGATGTACATACAGATACTATCAGTAGTTCTGCTATAATGAGTGATGGTGACAATAGCAAACTAAAATGTGGACTTTTTAAAATTATTATGTAGCTTTAAACTGACGAAGAAAGGGTATAAATAATTTACAGTTGACTGCAGTACAAATTTTATAATATTTGTATGTGCAGTAACATCAACTCCCCTCACATGTCTGTCTTTTACAAGCCACTGCGTTCACACGTCATAATGAAATGTAGGTGCACTGAAATCCTCCCACGTCTTACACGCAAATCCACAATGTCTCTCTGTTCATCATACAGCATTTAAATGACGCCGCCGTTATGAGTCTTCAAGTATCTCAGAAGTTATAAAATATGCGTGAACATCAGCGTTTGAAATAGGACAGGCTTGCAGCTGAACACATTGAGGATGTATTCATTACATTTCACCGTATTACACTGAACGTATCAACCAATACAAGAGTTTTCACAAATATGATGAACATCAAAAGTCAAAGAGTAAATAACTTCCTCAAACAATAATTTTATTCCACATTTCGCGTTGTATTCATCAAATCAAAAAGTGTCTTCTTCTATAGGCTTTCCCAAGTACTTACATTCTTCCTCAGCGTTTAAGCTATCACCAGTCCAAATTTCACCAAAATCTGTTCGGTGGTTTAGTTGCGAAAGTGAACCAGACAGAGCTACTTCCGAGTTTACAACATTAGTATCAAATTGGATTAGTATAGTTTATAACTCTTGTTTTGACTGTGAACGTCGTCTTCATTAATGCGGCTGATGTATTTGTGATAACATTCGTTTAATAATTCCAAACAAAAACTAGTGACTTGACGATGTTTTGTTAAGTGTCAGCTATCTAATATTTTCTAATAATACTAACATATAAACGATTATTTTTATGAGTAAAGAAGACAAGAGCTCTGAAAGCGCTATTTAAAAGCACAGAGTACTTCATCTTAACTGAATTTGACTGCATCGGTATGTTTAGCTGCGTAATATTACTGAAGCTGATGTCTCTGCCCGGATCAAGAAGCACGAAAGGCGAATGTAAAGTGGTCTGTATGGTTGCAAGTTTTTAAACTTTAACGGAAAGAGTTAGGTAATACACTGAGGTGACAAAAGTCGGGTATCAATATACAGATGGCTGCTGCGTGAATTAACTGCGGAAGTCCGTGTCGAACGTCCGACGAACATTTCCGTTCCGACAGTATTGCGACATTTCGAGTTAGGCTGTCACAGTAGACAACCGACGCGAGTGCCTTTGCTAACAGCACGACCTCGTCTGCAGCGCCTCTCCTGATCTCGTGACCATATCCGTTGGATTCTAGACGACTGAAAGGCTGAGGCCTGATTACATGAGTCCCGATTGCAGTTGGGAATGAGAAATAGTAGGGTTCGAGTGTGGCGCAGACCTCGAGAAGCCATGTATTCAAGTTTTCAAGCTGATGGTGACTTCAAAATGTTTTGAACTGTCTTTACATGAAATGGACTGAATTCTCTGGTCCAAGTGTACCTATCACTGATCGGAAATGGTCATATTTGGCTATTTATAGACCATTTGCAACCATACATGAACTTAATTTTCACAAACAACACTAGGATTTTTATGGACTACAATGCGCAATGTCACGAACCACAAATTTTCGCGAATGGTTTGAAGAACATTGTGGACAATTCGAGCGAATAATTTGGCCACCTATATCGCCTGACGTGGGACTTAATGGAGAGGGCAGTTCGTGCACGAAATCCTGCACCAGCGACAGTTTCGCAATTATGGACTTCTGTAGGGGCACCATAGCTCAATATTTATGCAGGGGCTGAGTCCGTGCCATGTCAACTTACTGCTCTATGTCGGACAAAAGGATGTCCCCCTCGATTTTAGGAGGTATTCCATGCCATTGGTCACTTCAGTTTATTACCGTTATCTGGATATTGTGTCACTTCGGATTTGGAATAACTGTCACTGAATAAAACCGATTTTCCCAGCAGTGCTTCCAGTGGTCATTCCGCAGTTCTATTACCTGTTCATCATGATAGTTTAAGGTTTGTGTTTCCTTTATATTTTATCATAAAGTTCTAATGATCTCGAAGGATACGTTATATGTCGGACCTGGTAACAGATACAAAACCTGTTTGCAAATTGAAATTAATACACTCCTGGAAATGGAAAAAAGAACACATTGACACCGGTGTGTCAGACCCACCATACTTGCTCCGGACACTGCGAGAGGGCTGTACAAGCAATGATCACACGCACGGCACAGCGGACACACCAGGAACCGCGGTGTTGGGCGTCGAATGGCGCTAGCTGCGCAGCATTTGTGCACCGCCGCCGTCAGTGTCAGCCAGTTTGCCGTGGCATACGGAGCTCCATCGCAGTCTTTAACACTGGTAGCATGCCGCGACAGCGTGGACGTGAACCGTATGTGCAGTTGACGGACTTTGAGCGAGGGCGTATAGTGGGCATGCGGGAGGCCGGGTGGACGTACCGCCGAATTGCTCAACACGTGGGGCGTGAGGTCTCCACAGTACGTCGATGTTGTCGCCAGTGGTCGGCGGAAGGTGCACGTGCCCGTCGACCTGGGACCGGACCGCAGCGACGCACGGATGCACGCCAAGACCGTAGTGCCGTAGGGGACCGCACCGCCACTTCCCAGCAAATTAGGGACACTGTTGCTCCTGGGGTATCGGCGAGGACCATTCGCAACCGTCTCCATGAAGCTGGGCTACGGTCCCGCACACCGTTAGGCCGTCTTCCGCTCACGCCCCAACATCGTGCAGCCCGCCTCCAGTGGTGTCGCGACAGGCGTGAATGGAGGGACGAATGGAGACGTGTCGTCTTCAGCGATGAGAGTCGCTTCTGCCGTGGTGCCAATGATGGTCGTATGCGTGTTTGGTGCCGTGCAGGTGAGCGCCACAATCAGGACTGCATACGACCGAGGCACACAGGGCCAACACCCGGCATCATGGTGTGGGGAGCGATCTCCTACACTGGCCGTACACCACTGGTGATCGTCGAGGGGACACTGAATAGTGCACGGTACATCCAAACCGTCATCGAACCCATCGTTCTACCATTCCTAGACCGGCAAGGGAACTTGCTGTTCCAACAGGACAATGCACGTCTGCGTGTATCCCGTGCCACCCAACGTGCTCCAGAAGGTGTAAGTCAACTACCCTGGCCAGCAAGATCTCCGGATCTGTCCCCCATTGAGCATGTTTGGGACTGGATGAAGCGTCGTCTCACGCGGTCTGCACGTCCAGCACGAACGCTGGTCCAACTGAGGCGCCAGGTGGAAATGGCATGGCAAGCCGTTCCACAGGACTACATCCAGCATCTCTACGATCGTCTCCATGGAAGAATAGCAGCCTGCATTGCTGCGAAAGCATAGTGAACGCATTATTGTGGCCAAGATAGATACGAAGCCCACGCCTACTACAGTAGTACAAGTTTATATGCCAACTAGCTCTGCAGATGACGAAGAAATTGAAGAAATATATGATGAAATAAAAGAAATTATTCAGATTGTGAAGGGAGACGAAAATTTAATAGTCATGGGGGAGTGGAATTCGAGTGTAGGAAAAGGGAGAGAAGGAAACATAGTAGGTGAATATGGATTGGGGGACAGAAATGAAAGAGGAAGCCGCCTGGTCGAATTTTGCACAGAGCACAGCATAATCATAACTAACACTTGGTTTAAGAATCATGAAAGAAGGTTGTATACATGGAAGAACCCTGGCGATACTAAAAGGTATCAGATAGATTATATAATGGTAAGACAGAGATTTAGGAACCAGGTTTTAAATTGTAAGACATTTCCAGGGGCAGATGTGGACTCTGACCACAATCTATTGGTTATGACCTGTAGATTAAAACTGAAGATACTGCAAAAAGGTGGGAATTTAAGGAGATGGGACCTGGATAAACTAAAAGAACCAGAGGTTGTACAGAGATTCAGGGAGAGCATAAGGGAGCGATTGACAGGAATGGGGGAAATAAATACAGTAGAAGAAGAATGGGTAGCTTTGAGGGATGAAGTAGTGAAGGCAGCAGAGGATCAAGTAGGTAAAAAGACGAGGGCTAGTAGAAATCCTTGGGTAACAGAAGAAATATTGAATTTAATTGATGAAAGGAGAAAATATAAAAATGCAGTAAGTGAAACAGGCAAAAAGGAATACAAACGTCTCAAAAATGAGATCGACAGGAAGTGCAAAATGGCTAAGCAGGGATGGCTAGAGGACAAATGTAAGGATGTAGAGGCCTATCTCACTAGGGGTAAGACAGATACCGCCTACAGGAAAATTAAAGAGACCCTTGGAGATAAGAGAACGACTTGTATGAATATCAAGAGCTCAGATGGAAACCCAGTTCTAAGCAAAGAAGGGAAAGCAGAAAGGTGGAAGGAGTATATAGAGGGTCTATACAAGGGCGATGTACTTGAGGACAATATTATGGAAATGGAAGAGGATGTAGATGAAGATGAAATGGGAGATGTGATACTGCGTGAAGAGTTTGACAGAGCACTGAAAGACCTGAGTCGAAGCAAGGCCCCCGGAGTAGACAATATTCCATTGGAACTACTGACGGCCGTGGGAGAGCCAGTCCTGACAAAACTCTACCATCTGGTGAGCAAGATGTATGAAACAGGCGAAATACCCTCAGACTTCAAGAAGAATATAATAATTCCAATCCCAAAGAAAGCAGGTGTTGACAGATGTGAAAATTACCGAACTATCAGCTTAATAAGTCACAGATGCAAAATACTAACACGAATTCTTTACAGACGAATGGAAAAACTAGTAGAAGCCAACCTTGGGGAAGATCAGTTTGGATTCCGTAGAAACACTGGAACACGTGAGGCAATACTGACCTTACGACTTATCTTAGAAGAAAGATTAAGGAAAGGCAAACCTACGTTTCTAGCATTTGTAGACTTGGAGAAAGCTTTTGACAATGTTGACTGGAATACTCTCTTTCAAATTCTAAAGGTGGCAGGGGTAAAATACAGGGAGCGAAAGGCTATTTACAATTTGTACAGAAACCAGATGGCAGTTATAAGAGTCGAGGGACATGAAAGGGAAGCAGTGGTTGGGAAGGGAGTAAGACAGGGTTGTAGTCTCTCCCCGATGTTGTTCAATCTGTATATTGAGCAAGCAGTAAAGGAAACAAAAGAAAAATTCGGAGTAGGTATTAATATTCATGGAGAAGAAATAAAAACTTTGAGGTTCGCCGATGACATTGTAATTCTGTCAGAGACAGCAAAGGACTTGGAAGAGCAGTTGAATGGAATGGACAGTGTCTTGAAAGGAGGATATAAGATGAACATCAACAAAAGCAAAACAAGGATAATGGAATGTAGTCTAATTAAGTCGGGTGATGCTGAGGGAATTAGATTAGGAAATGAGGCACTTAAAGTAGTAAAGGAGTTTGGCTATTTGGGGAGCAAAATAACTGATGATGGTCGAAGTAGAGAGGATATAAAATGTAGGCTGGCAATGGCAAGGAAAGCGTTTCTGAAGAAGAGAAATTTGTTAACATCCAGTATAGATTTAAGTGTCAGGAAGTCATTTCTGAAAGTATTCGTATGGAGTGTAGCCATGTATGGAAGTGAAACATGGACGATGAATAGTTTGGACAAGAAGAGAATAGAAGCTTTCGAAATGTGGTGCTACAGAAGAATGCTGAAGATTAGATGGGTAGATCACATAACTAATGAGGAAGTATTGAATAGGATTGGGGAGAAGAGATGTTTGTGGCACAACTTGATCAGAAGAAGGGATCGGTTGGTAGGACATGTTCTGAGGCATCAAGGGATCACCAATTTAGTATTGGAGGGCAGCGTGGAGGGTAAAAATCGTAGAGGGAGACCAAGAGATGAATACACTAAGCAGATTCAGAAGGATGTAGGTTGCAGTAGGTACTGGGAGATGAAAAAGCTTGCACAGGATAGAGTAGCATGGAGAGCTGCATCAAACCAGTCTCAGGACTGAAGACCACAACAACAACAACAACAACTTATTTCAATTTCCGGGAGTGTATTTTTTTTTATATTTTAATTCTTCAACATATTGCAGTATACGAGAAATCAAAACTAACGTTGTGCGATCTCCCGCATCATATTTGTGCAGATTTCGCTACGGATTGTCTAACACCTAATTCTTTTCAAAACCGTTAGCAGAAAGAGCCCCAGTGACGTGGAGTATACAGATGCAACACATCGTTCTCTTCACTTTCACCTTTGGCCTCAAAATGTCTGGTCAGCAGAAGCTAGAAATCTGCGATGAAAATGTGTACATTATTCTGGATAACTATTCGTTACACAGCAATCAATTTCTTCTTCTTGATTCGCAATAGCTAAGAACCTTCTGCATGACTGCATGATTGCTGTGAATTATATTTCTTATTTCACTTGGTCCGTGATTGCTGTGAATTATATTTTTTATTTCACTTGGGTGAGTTGTACATCTTCAGCCTTTAAATAATATTATACCTTAGGCTTTTTTTTTTAAAAAAAAAAAGGCAAGGCAGTTTGTGAAATTGGTTTTTCATAGGTTTCAATGGAATTTTTTATGGGATTTTTTTCTTATTGGCAATTAAACAGATTACTACAAATTCCTATGATTAATTTATTTAGAACAAAAGCTCATTGTTAGAACTATTATATTAGTGCCTCGTTTCTTGCCCTGCCAATACTGCATCCATGGAGAGAATTTTTTCCACCTATAGCCTGTTTGGTTAAAATTAGCAAATAAAGCAGTAGAGAAAATACCCGACAAAACAATGAAGATATATTAATTGCTGCAGGCTTCCAACAAGGAGTAAATCGAAATTTACCGTCATGACAATTTTACATCAAGGTAAAGCGTTCTTTTTTCTACAAGTTAGAGTGTTATTTAGCTGTGTTCCTTATATTGCAAGAAAAGTTGAAATGTAATATTAATAAAATAAACTCTTGTGACAATAGCTGTTGCAGTAAATATGATGCCTCTTTTTAATTTGTGTGAGGCTGACTACGTTACATTTTGTACGTTAATGAAGTATCGTTGGGTTTCACTGTGTTTTTGGCGATTATTTTAAATTAACTTTTTTAAAAAATCCGCATGTTTTTTCTGGTCGGTTTACTTTACAGCCCTGTTAGACCTACAGTGTAGCAATTTTTAGTTAGCGTAAAATGTCTCCATACTTCAGGATTATCGCTGATAATCTAGAACGCTATTTCAGGGACACGAAGGTGAGGAACAATTTCTAAGTTGATAGCAACTTACAACAGTCATTGTAACGTACCCCGTAAAGGTGAGCCATTTTCAGAATCAGGAATTTACGATATCGCCTTTGAAAACTGCCATAAATTTTACATTGACCAAACGGCAGTATCGTTTAGCATGCATTTTAGAGAACATGCGACCATGTGTGAAATAATCCTTTCATCTCGGTAGCGCATTTAAAGGGATAAAACTGTAAACCTCTTCACACTAAAGATTGGACCAAAGCTCTTCTCGAAACACGTAAGCTTAAGTTGATGGACATATGGGAAGAAGTGAAAATTTACAGTCATCTTTAAGAGGAGTGCGACAAATATTTAAATGAAGACAATTTCTCGACATTTTGGTATTCGTTTTACTACGAATATATACAGTACCTTACAGCTTTCCAGCGTCGTCATGATGACACAAAATAAACGCAGACACAATTGGTTATGAAAATAATTTAATCCTAGAACGTTGGGGTTTTCATAGGGACTGTAAAAATTACCACATTTTATTATTTTATCGTATGTTCTAGATTATAATCTGCTGTAGTTGAATTATCGTACCACATCTGGTACGCTACCACTTAGATGTAGATAAACGTATGAAGTATTTCTGTTTTGTCTTTGCAAAAAAATGCAGCTTGTCGTTTGCATAGTGTTTTTGTGACAACACTTTCCCCTAAGTTGGCAATATTTCTGACCGAAGATATCTCATAATCAAAGAGACAACACATTGAAAGGAATCTGCTTTGACCTGGATGCCTTTAGTCAGCGTATCCGTGCGCTCGACCAGAATCACAAAGGCATGTACGGTATAATTTGACGGGACGAGCGGAAACTGTCAGTCTTCGACCAATCAGAATTCTGGGAAGCATATTTCGGTTTGGAAGTCTAGTGACCACAATATAAAGAGATATTCCTCTTGCCATCCCGCTTGCTTTGTGGATATGCCGCTCTGTCTTTCGGTAGTGGAATGGGCACATTCATCCGACTTCGATCTCGACTTTAGGAAGGTTGTTGCTTTCTTTGCTTTCTTTGTACATTTGCGCTATGTTTACGTGGTTGTGAATAACGTGATCTTTCCGATCATGGAGTTTTCTATCCACTATATATTTTGCAACTGTATTTAGTTTGTGGAATGTTGGGCCTTCGTTAGCGCCTTCAACTTCCTTAGATCACTTGAGGAACAGCAGCCATTTCTAACTTAACCATCCAATGTTTCAAGTGACTTACCCCAACATTCTTCCACTCGTATGGCGAGATTTCAAGAAATCATAATAACATTTTGTTATACCTCTCGGAGACGTAAAATCATGTAGTCTGTTGAATTGTATCTACTCAAATTGTATCTACTCACTAAGTATACTTCGGAGACGTAAAATCATGTAGTCTGTTGAATTGTATCTACTCACTAAGTATACTAACCCGTATATTTGTGTTGATCATTATATTCCATTTTAGTACAGTTGGGATCGTAAGCATTTATTATCATCCTCTCTATTCTTTGTTTAATTACTCTTTCCTCTCGTTCCATACCTCTACATGTGTTCACTCATGAACTTGTGGAGCGGCTGGTAAAAGTATGGTTTTTCTCTACTGTTGTAACTTGAGATGTTTGGTAGTCGTTGGTGGTTTCGAGATACCACGGACCTTTACAAGGGCCTGAAAACTGTTTATGCAGACTGGTACAAAGCGATGGAGAACATACTGTCCACATGATCACATCTCAGTTTGCTCAACCTGAAATAAAATGTTCTAACTCTCTAAGAAGAGTGCTAGAACTCATGAACCACGTCGATCAATAAAAGTCTACTGTCTATTGAAGAAACAGTATGTTATGATCAATGTTCGCATGCACACGAGTGAGTGTAAGAATCATTAAAGCTTGTCCTATAATTCTCAGCACTCGAAACCTTCCAGAGACGATTTCTACTCTTTCTTCCCATTTATGAAAAGTTGAATGTACGATTTAAAAGTACAGAATAATCTTCGAAAAGTGCCACACGGTTTTCTACAATATAGCGGGCGGCAACAAAACAGAACACTGACACGGTAACGCTAGTTTTCCAGATAAATTCGCACTCCAAGTAAATTCGCATTTGCACAGTTCCATGAGTGTTAAGCTTTATGTCATTCAACAGGAACACAATAATGTCAGCCGTTCCTAACGTCATCCGAGGCATAATCAAATGCGAACCAATTTTACAGCAGAAAATAGCACTTTCCCGTATGACTGACCTCGATCGACTAAGTTGTCAGGTGCAGGACCCTCGTTACTTATAATTGCTTGGTGCGGACAGTGAAGGGAACACTTTCTCTAGCAGCTTCAAGTATTGGCAACACTGTCCAAGCAGCAACCTTTATGAATACAAAATTATTTATATAGTTATATCCTTGGCACGACGGTGCTTAAATTGTGAGCTCCAGAATTTTCCAAACAGAACCATCGGTAGGTAGTCGCTTGTGACGTGCTTGAGTTATAGCTTCTGTGCCTTGAAACTTTACAATTTTATCTTGAAACTTGATACGTCTTGATAATTACATATAATGAATATAGTATTGTCATCATGGTGTTGTTGTTAATAACAAAGATTTAGTTAATCTAACTCATTCCACAAATTTTAGGTACAATATTTGGTTTTCTCTTAAAAAGAGAAAAAGAGAAAAAGTAGATAAGGAATCTTCATGGAAACTTCTACGTATCATATTTTTTTGTGATAAACTGAACCCAATTCCAGTAGTCGAACTTTCAAGCATTAATATTACGTGCTCCCAATAATCCGAAGAAAGTGGAATAATCCAAAAGAATGTAGCTTCCTGAAAACCATGATCATATGTTCTTATGGTAAAGTCAATTATATTTCAAAAACAGATTTTTCTAGCATTAATATTTCGCAGCTCTTAGAATTTACCAAAAGCTGACTTTTAAAGTAATTCATTAGCGAACCATGTTGAGAATCTCAATATTGAACCTTATCAATCTTACGTAATCCGACGAAGTTTTGAAACAGTACTGAAGCATCTAATTTTGTGTAAGTGTAAGGTGAATCCCTTTGTTACGACTCACAGCATTACGTCCGGCGCTCTATTGGGCTGACTTAGCTGAACAGTTGGAAAAAATCAATGCTTCACTCGCCTCACTACACTCAGCTTTCTTGGCCACAAACTACACATTCGAAAATTTCCCCATTTGTTCTTAATTGTATTTAAAACTAGGATGAAACGGCCTGCATCACAATTGTGTAGTAATTTCAACGTCTGAAGTAAGTCTATGACACTGAGTACTTAGAGCCACATACTGACAGAGACAGAGTTATTGCAATGACTTCTGTCGGAGACGGAATCACTGCAATGTTTTCTGTTGCTAGGAAACTCCCGCTTAGTGCCACGCTTCGGAGCATTCGTGCCAAGTTGATGTAACGCCTACCTGTCCAGCGCGGCCACAGTTGTTACCTGCCAATGACAGTTGGATTGCCATCCAACAGCAGAGCCTGGCGGTCATGTGGGACATGGACGCTGCTAGCGAGTGCAAGAAGCAAATAGCAGCTTCACCTACAGTCTTCACTGCCAGTCTGCCACTTTCCGTACCTGAGAAACATCTGGCGGAAGACGGGCTTGACATCACGTCTACTGTTTGGTATCTACGGAAACAGCATGCATAATGGAATGGTTGACCCATACGGACTTTCTTGGTGATCATCTTAATGTGTAGACTGCGCGAGAAGTTAGTTGGAGCTATCCTCTGGGCTGTGGTGTTCACATACTGTGTGCTTTCTTCAGTTAACGCCAATGTTGCCAAGATGTGCTTACCATTAGTTACAATCGTAGATTTGTTCTGTGTCACGTTCATGGCAGTCAGTAGCCTTTATGCTCTGCGAATAATTATGGAATATTACGATTTCTGTCTGTAAAAAAATGGAATTGTGCGTATGGCATCGTTTGCCGGGATGTCTTATCTGAAGAAGTTCAGCCGCCAAGTGCAAGTCTTATTTCAGTCGACGCCACATTGGGCGACTTGGGCGCCGGTGGTGAGGATGAAATATTGATGAGGACAGCACAACACCCAATCCCCGAGAGGAGAAAATCTCCAACCCGGCCGGGAATCGAAGCCGTCCCGCTTGCATGGGAGGCGAGGACGTTACCACCCAGCTAAGCAGACGGACCTGTGTCTGTAATATGCAGTCAGCATAAAAACAAAGTTCAGTTTTCCTATCTTGACTGACACAGTGTGGGCATTCTGGTTCAAATTATAGTTATACAATTATATATGGACTTGAAAATTCTAAGCAAAGTACGTTGCTGCCGGTGTCTGTCCGTTTATGTTACAAATATTCCCGTATATTGGGCTGGAGACCGATTTGTAATTTGGGAGTATTATTTGCGATGGCTTCGTGAACAGGGTTAAATATATTACTGTTAGTTGAAGTCTGATGGGCATTATTTCTGAAATTTATTTTTACACCTTTTCTAGTGGCCCATTTGTTTTGCAGTGATTTTTAATAGTGGATCGTTGCCTGATGTGAGCTGATAAATAAACATCGAAATGTCGATTTATGTTAATATGCAACATCTGTCAATGGAAATCCTTTTCTGTTTTATTATTAGTTAATGTGTTGAAATAGAGCCACCCTAGTGAGGTGAAGTTTAACAGAATGCTATCTCCAGCAAAATTTTTCAATCTCCAAAACTAAGAGTTCATTTATTTATTTGCATTTGCTTAGATTTTATAGTTAGCTTTCTTCAGTTAAACTTCAATTTCTAATTTTAAAATTATACTGTTCATTTGTTTGTTTTTATTGAAGTTACTCGGAGTTACTAAACACATGCTAAGGAAATGTATAAATGTTTGCACTACTATTTTGTAACTAAATTGTATTTTCTGTTTAAAATGTAGTTTTCCTGAACCTGGCACTTTACTACAGTCAGCTGTTCGTTAGCTATAGCGTTTCTATGGTAGCAACAAATGTTTGCAAGATGTCATGATGAATAAAGTAGTCTGCTTTTCATACAAGTCATTTTTTCCCAATCCATGACCAGAGTTTGAAAAAAGTTTGTTTTCTTCATGGAATGTCATAATGTAGTTGTCTCATCAAATATTTACTTTACTTGGTTCATTTATTTAATAGCCGGCCGCGGTGGTCTAGCGGTTCTGGCGCTGCAGTCCGGAGCCGCGGGACTGCTACAGTCGCAGGTTCGAATCCTGCCGCGGGCATGGGTGTGTGTGATGTCCTTAGGTTAGTTAGGTTTAAGTAGTTCTAAGTTCTAGGGGACTAATGACCTAAGATGTTGAGTCCCATAGTGCTCAGAGCCATTTGAACCATTTATTTAATGAAAATTGTGGCATAGTTACAGTTTTAAGTATAATGTTAATGTTTTTCCTGTTTGCTGCTTTTGTATTCGTGTACTGTTCAGCCTCTTTTACCTTTTAAAATGCAGTACCACCACACTCTCAAAGACTTCATTTACAGTATGATCCCTCACATTCCTCCATTTTCCTGCATTTATTCATATTCCGATATTGCTTAAGTTCCTTGTATATTCTGTAGTTACATTGATAACGCTTTCTTCTTTTAATTGGTTTGTGTATGCCATTCTCCATGTATTATACCTACTGAAGTAGGCTTGTTGAGTACTAATTTTATTTTATTTTGTTAGTTTTGATAATGAACAGAAACTGTTATGTAGGCGTGCTGTTCCTACTTTGTGTTAAAGTTTCTTCTTGTCTACTCCATTTTTATTTTTATTTGTTTACTGTTCAAAAATGATCTACTTTTTACATTGTACTACCACGACACTGTCAAAGATATTACTTACCTTATGTTCTTGCTTCAATGTAGACGATTAACTTCTCTTCCAATGTTGTTTACAAATATTGTAACATATTTGGTGGCAAGACCCAGTAACTGTCTGACGATCGCCTCGTAAGCCAAAAATCCAATAAAAGTAATACTACAAAACAAAAGCAAACTAGTGCTTTTCATTCATTATAATGTTGTTCTACCAAGAACCGACAGAAAATTCAGTTAACATGAACTTCATAATGTTTGAGCTTCTGCTCTTAGAAGCGTAGCCCACGAGAAATACGAGCATTGCAACTTACTTGTGACATCACATTTGTTCCCTTGCCCGCCATACTTCGCGAGCGATCGGCTCCGTGCATACCCACGGGAAATCAATATGTCAATGACAATACTAAAAGTTGTAAATGTATCGAGTCCTGTCTAGAGCTTGCATGTATTTAAACGGCCAGTTAAGAATTATGAACCTCGCCCCGAAGGTGTTACTCGCTCCTCACAGGAGATGCCTTGTGTCACTTGCAAGACCTTCAGTGTCAGGTTATGTGGCGAACTCGCCACGGTCTGTCTTCCTTTGGACCTCGTCCTGGAACCGCCTGAAGTTAGGAGATTGGTCTCTGACGCAGCGTATCAGGTATGTCATATCTGGTCTGTCACCCTTTTTGTAAATACGGGTTATCCGCGCTCTTGTCCTTTCACATTGGTCTATTCACTGTGTAACCGATTGCCGTTAAATGCGAGCTGGTACAGGAGATAATTCCGCGGCATATTCGGTGTAAAAATTAACCACTCTCCCGTCAGAGCCTGGTGCTTTGTTCACTTCAACCAGCCTCAATTGCTTTGAAGTACAGGTGGCATTAACACTGATATTGCTCGTTTATGAGTCTATGTGGAGGCCAAAGATTCGTACGCATTTTAAAATGATATATTTCGAACCTTTGCTTCCTCTGTGCTGCGTTCTGTTTCGACAACGCACAGGTCCATGAGAGATTGAATCGCATTTTTGGAAGCGTTCGTTGACATGAAGCACCGTAAAACGCGTTGAATAGAAACAGTTTTCAACTTCAAAAGAGGAGATTGATAACTTTAAAAAGAAAAATAAGTACCAGAATTGTATAGGATTAGACTAGATTATTTGCTTAACTTTTAACTTTGTTGTTAAAATTCCTGTTCACGCAGAGAGGGGACAGTAGGAACAGCAGTGGCAATTTTATTATTTTCTCTATTTATTGGTTTTTGGCGTGAATAACTAGCAGTGTATCTAAATTTGTTTTGACGCTGCACCAATAAAGAAAAGCATTATCGTTTAAATACTTCTTATTCAATACAACCGGAAAAAAATTTTGGATGAATTGATTTTTTAGTTCTTTTTTCAGAATACATATGTTATTTTTCTAAGGACTTTATTATAACATTAATTTTATGAATTTGGTTGTTAGCACATTAACTCACGTACATCACTTTCGTTTCTACTTACCCCATTGCTTCTATTGACCCCGTTTTATTGTATTCATAGTTTCTCCCAAAACAGCCACTTTTGCACGTTACATTCGAAGATGCAATAGAAATTTTGTTTATGTCTTCCGATTATGCTAGTGTGGCTTAGACGTAATTTTTATGCTACGTATACTGCTTTAATCAGGTTTGGAAGGGGTCTTTATCTGCAGAAAGAGACAGTGTGATGACTTTTTTTCTGATCATAGATTAGGATTAAGGTTGGAGGGTGCAAGGATGCGCCACACGGGTAAGATCCGAATCTAATGTTTCTGTTATTTCTGAGAATAGTGTGGCAGCTATGCATTTTCAGTTGAGGGCTTTTATGGTAGAGGAGGTAGGTGTGATGTGTTAGCTGTTGGCGCTTTGAAACTCTCGACGTATAAGGTCAGTTTATGCTTTCGAACTTTCGACCTAAGTATGCTATTTGTCTGCTATAACAAAATCGCAACGAATTACCAGTACCTCATAAGTAAGTATATTACCTAATTCTCGCTTTAAGCTTAGGTGCTGGTTTAACGAATAGCTATTAAAGGCAGCTGATACCGGAAGTTCAGAAATCAGGGCCACGGGGCAAAAATCCTACAACACGAAGGAATTATAGTCGTGGGCTGCAAGCAGGCATTGATTGAAATTAACAGAGAAAGTTGAAAATTATTTTTGCCGGTCCGCTTGCAGCCAATATCTATTTTCCCTGTGTCTTACTCCATAATGGGTGCTGGATCAAAATGTCTGTTCTATCGAACATGTCCGAAAGAACAAACACTACATAAATAAATATCCTACGAACTAGCTAGTACAAATGTCTGCATCTCTACCTTACTCCCAAAACGTTTTGTTTTATTTTTCGGTATTATTACAGAACACGACGACAGATACAGTATCAATAAAACTAGTCCAACTTCACGTTACAGAGGCTATGAGAGGAAAAGTCCACCATACTGCTGTCTTCTTAAACGTCAGATTAGGTTAAGAAGGTAATGGAAAATATATTAAGAATGTAGCTAGAATGCTAGCGTGTAATGAATCCACATTACGTAAAAGACGTATAACGAGGAATGGAGTGGCAGGTTTCTAAAGAGTACTTTCGGTCAGTTTTAATGTTTACTACTATCACTATGATGGTGACAATATGATAAAGATTGTGATGACGCTGATGATTATGATACAGTACAACAGTATACGGTTTATTTCTCAAAAATACTGAACTTCGCGGACCCCCAGATAACCTTCAACTTTGCAAAGATCGAGAGTAACAGCAGTAATACTGACGAACACAGCATCACAGAGACGAGGACCAAGTATCATCAGAGATGTTACAAGAGGGTGGAGGGGCACTTCACAAAGATATTTATAACCTTATCACAATGATCTTAAAAACTGAAACACTACCTAAAGACTGCTAAACTACAATAATTCGCCCCAGACACAAGAAAGGAGACGAAATTGAATATGGAAATTACAGAGAAATCAGTTTTCAAAACGTAACGTACAAAGTACTATCAGTGATCATTCTCGAAGAAATTACGTCTCATACAGAAAACATTATACAAGAGTAAGAAGCTGGATTTTGACCAAACTGTTCCACAAAGAATAATCTGTTTACTCTATGGCAAATCTTTGAGAAACACTGGGAAATTAACAAAAGCATCGACTGTCTCGTCATTGATTTCCAGCGAGCCTATGACAGCATCCACAGAAGTAGCCTCTACAACACACTAAGTGAATTTAAGATAACCAGTAAAATCATTAGGATGATACAACTGTGCATGGATGGCTCACAGGCAGTAGTGAAGTTCAGAGGATTCATTTCCCCCAACTTCCCGATCGAAACAAGGTTACGACCGGGAGACACCTTTCATGTGTTCTCTTCAGCCTTGCATTAGGGAAAGTTATTGAGAGAGTAATTTACAGCTATTCAAAAGTCTAAGATTCGAACATAGTGAAGTAAAACTCTTGACATGTGTGGATAATACAGTCTTACTCAGTGAGGACATGTACAGATCTCTCAGGCACAGTGTCAGAAGAACTGGACTATTCATAAACCAAGAGAAAACAGAATATATAGAAATAGCTTGAGTTATCAACCCAAATCCACGATTTGAAACTGACCAACATTTTTAGCCGGCATGCGTGGCCGAGAGGTTCTAGGCGCTTCAGTCCGGATCCGCGCTGCTGCTATGGTCGCAGTTTCGAATCGTGCCTCGGGCATGCATGTGTGTGATGTCCTTAGGTTAGGTAGGTTTAAGTAGTTGTAAGTTCTAGGGGACTGATGACCTCAGATGTTAAGTACCATAGTGCTCAGAGCTATTTAAACCAGCCATTTGAACCATTACATGCAAGGGCCGGGGCAAAAATCCAATTTCTTCATTTGTAACATTCTGTTAAATATAATTTTTGATACATCATATAAGCAATCTTGAACTTACAGTGTCGTGGAAAGTATGATCCTAATTTTATTGTGTACAATTTTCAAAAAAATTGTTTAAATGGCTCTGAGCACTATGGGACTTAACTTCTGAGGTCATCAGTCCCCTATAACTTAGAACTACTTAAACCTAACTAACCTGAGGACATAACACACATCCATGCCCGAGGCAGGATTGGAACCTGCGACCGTAGAGGTCGTGCGGTTCCAGACTGTAGCGCCCGGCCTATAATTTTCATTGTAATGTAATGTGAAATGTATAAGAAGAAATAGAAATTTCGTAAGTAAGCACCCTTGCCTCGCCTACCCTACAGACTATATAGTTCTGTAATTGTTAGATCACTTGCTTCATTCGCGAATATGTCACTGCTGATAGAAATATTAAAATCCTTCTCTGAGTTCGAGAAAGATATCTAAAACGGACGCTGACAACATTCAGCTACCCCCAGACTCCAGCGTACAGAGATATGGTGTGGAGTCGGAGTGTGGAGGGCAGCGATCTATGCTAATAGACGCTGGGCAGGCGCAGGCGGTTGTTTGCACACGCGTCTCAGATGCAAATGACCGGCCGGCCAGGGACTTCTTGCGAGTCTCCGCGCGCTGCAAGAACTTCCGCCATCCGACAGCACCCGCTCTAACTTGAGCATAGCTTCCGCATCTCTCTCTCCCCCCCCCCTCTCTCTCTCTCTCTCTCTCTCTCTCTCTCTCTCTCTCTCTCTCTCTCTCTCTCCCCACATTCCCTTGTGGTTACAACGCCTGCGTCAATTCCTTGCTCGATGTGCGTGGGAGAGTTGTTAGCGTGTTAAAGGAGCTATCAGCACGTCTTAAACCAGCTTACTATTCTTACGAATTGGTTAGAAATTCATTACGACGAAACCAGAAAGTTTTATAGTATCCGTCACTATTCTAAAATGTTAATTTAGTCAGATTTAAGTTACGAAGGGCGTTCAATGCGAAAAAGCAACACATTTATTTTTCGCGGCCAATTTAGGTGGAAAAAATGGTGAATTTGTTGTAGAATATCGTAGAATATTTCTGCTTCAGCGTCATTAGTTTCATTAGTTCCTACAATGGTGACGCTATCATAGCCTTCAAAATGACGTTCGTAATGGACTTTCGTTGCAAGCAGAGAGCTGTCATTGGGTTTCTTTTTACGGAAAACCAGAGCATCACAGATATTCGTATTTTCTTGCAGAATGTTTACCGAGACCTAGCTGTGAACTGAAGCACCGTAAACCTTCGGGTGACTTGACTGTCATTTTCACAACAAATATGGTCGAGCAAACCTGTCTGATCTCCCACGTGCACACAGGTGTGAGTACTGCAGTGTTGGAACGTGCGGACACTCTCATTCGAATCCACCGACGCCTCACAATCACACACCTCGCTGCGCGGCTGGGCGTTTCTGTTGGTAGTACTGACACTTTCGTCCACCATATGGGGTACTCAAAGGTGTGTGCCCACTGGTTTCCTTGTCACCTAAAACAAGACCATAAGGAGTAACGAAGAACCATCTGTGGGGAATTGCTTCCACGTTACATTGCCGATGGTGACAACTTTCTGCCGAACACCGTCACAGGCGGTGAAACTTGGGTTCATCGCTTCGAACTAGAGGCAAAATGGCAGTCAATGGAGTAGCTCCACACCATCAGTCCTCCTAGAGAAAGCTTTCTAAGCCAGTGACTGCCTTCTCGGGCTCTGAAGGGGTTATTCTGATGACGTCCTCCATCATGGCGTGCTGCAGTCTGGAACCGCAAGACCGCTACGGTCGCAGGTTCGAATCCTGCCTCGGGCATGGATGTTTGTGCTGTCCTTAGGTTAGTTAGGTTTAACTAGTTCTAAGTTCTAGGGGACTAATGACCTCAGCGGTTGAGTCCCATAGTGCTCAGAGCCATTTGAACCATCATGGCGCAACGATCAACTCTGAGGTGTATTGCGCTGCCCTCAGGAAACTGAAGACACGGCTTCTGTATGTTGATCGCTACAAATTTGTAAACCAACTTCTCCTTCTCGTCGAAGTAAGATTTTGGATCTATTAGTGGCAGGACATTACAATAAACTTAGAAGAGACCCGACGGCCATTATTTTGAGGAAAACTAATACGTTGATAAAGCCTTCTACTTCCATTCCACAGAAGGATAAAAAAAGTTTTGCTGAGGAGTGAAGCTAAGTGTCCCAGACTTTATGGTTTACCTAAAGTTCACAGAATAAATCTCCCTCCGAGATCCATTGTTAGTCCGATGGTTTCCCCTACTTATCAAATATCTAGGTATCTAGCTACTCTTCTACAACCATACATTGGTAAGACTGATTCTTATGTGAGGGATTCACGTCATTTTATTGAGAAAAGTGAAGGTCTAACCTTGGCTCCTGAAGACATTTTGGTCAGTTTTGATATTGTATCTCTGTTTACTATGATTCCGGTCAATAAAGTTATGGTTTACATAACGGAAGTTTTCCCTGAAGATTTGACCGCTCTGTTTAGACACTGTCTCACATCTAGTCAGTTTCAGTGGGATGAGGAGTTTTATGAGCAAGTGGATGGTGTTGCCATGGGTAACCCGTTGAGCCCTGCGATTGCCAATGTTTACATGGAGATATTTGAACAATTAGCGTTGAATAAATCAAATAAGAAACCATGTTGTTGGTATCGTTATGTAGACGACACATTCACGGTTTGGACACACGGTAAAAAAGCCTTAGAAGAATTGTTTGATTATCTTAATAGCATAAACCCTAAAATTCAGTTTACCATTGAAGTGGAAAAAGACCAGGCTATTTCGTTTCTCGATGTGTTAGTCATGAGACAGACCGATGGGCAGTCTAAAACATAAAGTGACTCGGAAGAGCACACATACTGATAGATACTTACATAAGAACTCCGATCATCACCCACAACAAAAAAGAGGTGTAATCAAAAGTTTAGTGGACAAGGCAAAACGGATTTGTACACAGGAACATCTGAATAAGGAACTGAATCATGTGGAACAGGCCCTCGAAAAGAATGGGTACTCAAACAAAGAAATTAATAGAGTTTTAAGACCTAATTACAGCAGGCCAAAGGACAAGGATGGTACACAACAATAGAAGAACACGGTGTCTTTACCTTTCATTAGTAAGGTTACAGATCGAATCGGCAAAATTTTGCTGAAACATAAAGTGAAACCGGTATTCAAACCTACCTGAAAAATAGGACAAGTACTTCGTTCTGTTAAAGATAGATTAAACAGTGAACCATCCATTTCCATGAGGAAATGTGTCGTTAACATCCAAGCTAAAATTAAGAGAACGTCCAAGACATACACAAGGTCCATCGATGAGGGTGTGGGCTGCAACACTCTTCACTGGAATGCGGTTTTTCTTGTCTCCTGATGTTGTAGTAAGTTCAATGTTTTCTATATTTTTGTAAACTGTTTCTAGTGTACCTGGACTTGAGAGTTTTAATGATAGAGATGTAATTGCCTATCATACCTACCATATGTTTGAAACTGCAAACAAAGACTTTGGTAAATCTGCCTATGACTCTACCTCTCCACTTGTATTGTATACACGTAACAAGAGAAAATTGAATCCTAATGAATCTGTATTTATTTGGATTAAACAGCGGTGTGTATAAAATTCCGTGTACCTGTGGCAAGGTCTATATTGGTACTACGAAAAGAAGTGTGAATACGAGGGTAAAGAAGCATAAACGTCTGTTCCGACTGGGTAAAATAGATAAATCGGCCGTTGCGGAACGTGCACTTAAGTCCGGTGACCATGTAGTTAAGTTTTCTGAAACTACAGTTTTAAGTGCTACCACGAACTATTATCCACGACTGTATAGGGAGGCTATTGAAATTTATAAACATGAAGATAATTTTAATAGAAAAGAAGAGGCCTTTAAATTAAGCGAGATATGGACAGTGGCGTTACAGAATCGATAATTGATTTTTATCTATGACGGACTATTATCGATAGTTACATTTTACCTTTGACTAGTTTTCTCTCTACGGATATGATCTGGAGTGATTGAGTATGCTCGAGCGTATCGAAAGCAGGTGGTAGACTTCAGTTCATTGGAACGAAAATACCAAAACGCAGACAGCTTTGATATGAGGTATGATAAGTAACAAAACATTCGTGCGACCCACCCTAGAATAGTGGCTATTTGTTCAGGGTCCATAAAAATGGGTCTAACAGGATACAACATATACCATATGCATAGTGCCACATCAATGGTAAATGATTTCATTGCTCCATGCAATAGTGCTAGAAATACGCAAGAACAATAACGGTGAGCGATTTGAAGATGGGTGCCAGTAACCCCATTAAATATATGTGTTTCATAAAGTCATGAAGGATTCAGGCGACTGTTACTATAATAATCAGTAGTTCTGCATTAAGGCTGACTGGGTCGTGATAGCAAAAGTCAAACATCAGGCAATGACGTTGTTGCTCATATGACACGTTTCTTAATTTCTCTATGGTCAGACTAGTGTGCCAATATTTGTTTCACATACAGCTTGACCCTGTTAGACTGAATGTCGAAATACTGATTATCGTCTTAAAATCTGCTTTCTGATTTTAAAAGGTTGCATTAAATGACATTTCGAGGAATATAGAGCACCCTGCTACGTATCGATCCTGCAGGGAGACGCCGCAGACAAGTATGCACTAATTACAGTCAGCACAGCGTCAATTAAGTGGTCAATCTTCCCGTGCTTTTACTTGAATGGAATCTGAAGAATCCTTAACACTTAGTAACTCGGGAAGTAACCCCTACCTCACATCAAGGTGATTTTCAGCCTCTATTACTTATCTCTTTCAGCACTGGATTTCCTTGTCAGTAGGACTACAATCCCCACACTGTTGACCAAAAGTAGTTTAGCTAGTATACAAATCAAATTTCCAGCTACCTTCTGTAGATGTTTCTATTGTTGTTAGTTGTAAAAACTCGTCGATATAACAACTACCTTAATCGTCGTGCCGAGCGATCGAATACTCAGTACTCACTTTGAATTATTTCTGTTGCATCGTTAGCCCATTCTATTAGATTTTACCGGCTATACTCGATATCGAAAAAACTAGATTCCTGATGTAGTACAAAAAGACAAAGAATCTCCTTCACGAAAGATGACGATTTAAATAGTTCAAAATTCGGATCATGAACAACTGCCCACATAACTAACTTAGAAGAGATGCAACTTAAAACACATAAGAAAGGCTGGCTTCCGGTCCAGTTTGTATACCAGTCATATTCCTTTCAGAGTATGCTGATACAATAGCTCCATACTTAGCAATCATACAAGATCGTTCGCTCATAGAAAGATCTATACCCAAAAACTGGAAAGTTGTACAAGTGACAGGAATACCCAAGAAAGGAGAAATCCGCCAACTTACAGACCCTTGTCACGAACGTCTATTTGCAGCAGGATTTTGGAACATGTACTGTGTTCGAATTTTATGAATCGCCGCGCAAAAAATGATATATTGACAAATAGCCAACATGGGTTCAAAAGGTATCGTTCTTGTGCAAAGCAACTACGAATTTATTCTCGTCATATAGTAAGTAATCTCGACAGGGGACGTCAGATTGATTCCACAATTTTAGACTTTTCAGAAGGCTTTCGACACTGATCCTCACTAGCGACTTCTGATTAAACTGCGTGCCAAGGAAAGACATCGAGTAAAACAGATGTAATTTCTGTTGGTCCCCAAGGAAGCAATTCCCTATTTATATAAACGATTTAGAAGACAATCTGAGCGAACCCCTTAGATTGTTTACTAACTAGGCTGTCATTTACCATCACGTAAAGTCATCAAACACGAATTGAAAAATGGTGTGGACAAGATATCTGTATTGCGAAGAAAGTGGCAATTGACACAAATCATGAGAAGTGTGGTTACCCCATGAGCACTAAAGAGATTGGGCTACGTTTTCATTACACTGTAAATCACACAAATCTAAAGTCTGTAAGGTCAACTGAAAACTTAGAAATTACCATTACGAATAACTTACATTGGAACGATCACATAGATAATTTCATGGGGAAGGCAAACCAGAGACTGAGATTTATGGTAGAGCGCTTAGAATATGTAACAGGTCTACTAAAGGGACAGCTTACACTACGCTTGTCCACCCTCTTCTAGAGTATTGCTATCCAGTGTGGGTTTGACATCAGATAGGACTGACGGAGGACATTGAAGAAATTCAAAGAAAGGCAGCGCTTTTTGTATTATCGCTATATTAAGGATAGCGTGGCACGGCTATGATACACGTGTTGGGATGTAACCAATTAAAACTAAGTCGTGTTTCGCTGTCACAGGACCTTGTCATGAGAAGTTTCGATCACCAACTTTCTCTTCAGGGAGAGAAAATATTTAGTTGGTGCCTATCTACATAGGAAGAAATGATCATCATAATAAAATACGAGAAATCACACGAAAAGATTATGTTTGTTTTCTACCGCCTGCTGTTCGACAATGGAACGGTAGAGAAGGAGCTATAAGATGGTTCGGTGAACCCTCTCCCAGGCACTTAACGATGAAGTGCAGAGTGATCATGTTTATGCAGACGTAGATGTAGACAAAAGAGGTCATATTCGTGAAATCTGGAGGGAAAACACATGGTGCACCTTAGTGTATCCGAGAATGTAGCGTGACTGTAGTCTGCTTCATACCCGTTATCTGGCATCATGTTACAGGCCGTTTTTTTCCTGCGTTATGAATTTTCGCCGGTTGCAAGTTTTCCGTATTTACCGCATATAATTCTTACTCCACTCATTCTTACGTTATCGAACACTACCTGAAGACTTGATCAATACCTCTTAGTAACCCTTGACCTTATATCTAAATGTGGTGTTGTTTAGCTCCGGAAACTTTCTACGGACTTGCAGCATCCGTGTCACTGAAGATGACGCAGCACGCTATTAGGGTGGTGTTAATAACGTTCTGCCTTATCATCGTATGCAGATACGTCTTCCGCTGCACACGTGCTTGACATATAACGATAGGTGATCAATCACTGCGCAAACCGACAGGTGAAACAGCAGGCGACCGCTACGAATAATGATCTGCCCACCCTCGTTGTCGTAATGAAAATATTCGTAAGCTGCATACAGCAGCGCAAAAACAAACACGTTTTGAATTGATCATCTCTCACGAATTCTGTGTCCTTACTCTGCAAGACTGCAATGAAACAGGCGTTAATTTTGCTATTAAATTTGTCTAAAATAAAAGGATAAAACAGTTGCTAATTCTATTACTAAATTTATATTCGTGTTTATGTATATACATGGTTTTCAGTACTTCACTATAAATTTTATGGTGTAATAACTGCAGTAGTTCAGAGAGTAGCTGTTGAGCTAGTGCGCGACTGCTACGGTCGCAAGTTCGAATCCTGCCTCGGGCATGGATGTGTGTGATGTCCTTAGGTTAGTAAGGTTTAAGTAGTTCTAAGTTCTAGGGGACTGATGACCACAGCTGTTAAGTCCCATAGTGCTCAGAGCCATTTGAACCATTTGTTGAGCTAGTGGACTTGATGTGTGATCGCACTAGTATGAAAGTAGCTTCTGAGATAAACACGTGTGTGTGCTGTGATCCCATCGGCGTATCGTTGCTGTCGAATAACTGCATCGCTTTATCGAAGAGCAGATGAGGTACTGGTGATTAAGATCAGCAAGAGAGATTATATTTATTAGTAATATCTAACGTATATTTACGGATACCCTGAGACGTTTCCATTTTTGCGCCCTTTACTTCAGCTAGTGAGAAAATGTCTTCATCAGGTCCTCTTAGGATTGTTCGCTGCAGCGGCTGATTCTCCTACTTACGCACTTCTTGTGTTTCCTTATCCTTTGTTGGTTTCCCTTATTGTTGTTAGGGGATGTTATATGTAATTATTGTTTCTGATGTTCAAATTTTCCCGTTGCGGACATTGGTAATATGGCCTAAGTGCTAGGTGGCTATTTAAATATGCTAGTAATTGAAATGTAGCCTCCTACTTGCATCCAACTACTTGTATCCACCTAACATTTTCTGTAACAGGAACGGATCGTTTGCCCAATAACATACAGTGTCTGACAGGGAGCAAAGCAAGTGTTAAATCTTATTTTAGATCATTTATCTTGGACAACTCCTTCTGTTCTGTTGACGTATTTCTACTTAAACGACTGGTAGCCAGTAAGAAAAATATTAAAAAATTATGTGTAGTTGAGTGAGCAGAAATAAAAATAGTAATGTTTTAATTAATGTTACCACTAATCACAGATACATATCCTGTAAACTAACTCATCCATATAATTTCGATAAAAGAATGGAACTTGTAACTAATTAAGTAATCTAACCAAGGAATCAGTGATATGTGATCTGTGCGGTCCTATTCAGTATTCTAATGTATATCATCAGATGTAAAGTGAGATGATGCTTGTTAAGCACTAAGCGTACACTGTGTACCAGCTTTTGAATAAATTTTGACATAATGTGGAATGTACTAAAACAAGAAAGTGGAACTCTACAATGTACACCCTCATACATGCCTAAAGCGTGCGTAAGAATCAGGCTCAGAATACGATATTACCACCAAAATTACGGTGGTGGCAAACCTTATACGTTCGATATTATGATGAAATCTTACGTAAATTTTAGTAGTTAAAGACGTTCGAGAGTTCAGGAGAGCATCAGTTTATCGACCTTCTACAAGTAACTAATGTTCTATTCCTGTGTGTGTGTGTGTGTGTGTGTGTGTGAATCATCACTTTTCTGATTGGTTTGATGCGGTCCAGCACTGCTCTCAGTTATTTATGTATTCCAATCCCTGTCTTCGTCTAGAACTTTTACCCTCTACAGCTCCCTCTAGTACTATGGGAGTTATTCCCTGATGTCTCTCCATATGTCCTGTCATACTGTCCCTTCTTCTTGTTAGTGTTTCCCATTTAGTCCATTGTGCGACGATTACCCGAGCACCTTCTCATTGTGTACCTTATCAATCCACCTAATTTCAATGTTCTTCTCACAAATGCCTCGATTCTCTTTAGTCTTCGTTTCCCCACAGACCATGTTTTACTACCATACGATGATGTGCTCCAGACGTACATTTTCGGAAATTTCTTCCTCAAATTATGGCCTATGTTTGATACTAGTAGACTTACCTTGTCCAGGAATGGCCTTTCTTCCAGTGTTAGTCCGGTTTTTATATTCTCCTTGCTCCGTCCATCATGAGTTATATTGCTGCCTCGATGGCAGAGTTTCTTCATTTATTTGGTGATGTTAAATTTCTGGCTGTTCTCATTTCTGCCACTTCTTATTACTTTTGTCTTTCTCCGATCTACTCTCAACCAATATTCTGCACGCGTTAGACGGTACATTCTGTTCAGTTTGTCCTATAATTCTTCGCTTTTCCTGAGAATAGCAATGTCATCATCAAAAATTATCATTGATATCCTTTCACTTTGAATTCTAATTCCACTCTTGAATTTTTCTTTTCTTTCCATCACTGCTCCTCCGATGTACAGATTGAACAACAGGGGTGAGAGCCTACATCTGTTGTTTTTTTTTTTTTTTTGTTTTTTTTTGAGTCATCTGTCTTGTGACTGATTTTATGCGGCCTGCCACAAATTTCTCTCCTGTGCCAACCTCTTCATATCAAAGTAGCACTGACCTCAATTATATGCCGGATGTATTCCAATCTCTGTCTTCTGCTACAATGCTTGAGCTCTACAGCTCCATCTAGTGCCATGGAAGTCATTCCTTGATGTGTTAACAGATATCCCATCACCCTGTCCCTTCTCCTTGTCAGTGTTTTCCACATATTTCTTTCCGCTCCGATTCTGCGTGGAACCTTCTCATTCCTTACCTTATCAGTCCACCTAATTTTCAAACTTCGTCTGTAGCACCGCATCTCAAATGCTTCGATTCTCGTTTGTTCCAGTTTTCCCGCAGTCCGTGTTTCACTACCAAAGAATGATGTGCTCCCTGCCTTACACCTTTTTTAATCTGAGCAATTCATTCTTGGTCTTCAGTCTTACTGTTCCCACTTGGCTCTTGTACATATTGTACTTAATCTGTCATCCCCTATAGCTCACTTCAATTTTTTTTTCATAATAGTGGACATCTTAAACCAGTCGACATTGCCGAACGCTTTTTCTAGGTCGACATATCGTATGAACGTGTCTTGATTTGTCTTCAGTCTTGCTTCCATTACCAGCCGCAACACGAGAGCGGCCTCTCTGCGGCCTTTACATTTCCTACCGCCAAACTGATCGTTATATAATACAAACTCAGTTTTTATCGTTCTTCTATATAGTATTCTCGTAAGCAACTTGGAGCTGGTAAGCTGACTGTGCGTAATTCCTCGCGCTTGTCGACTCTTGCAGTCTTCGGAATTGTGTGGGTAAGGTATTTCCGAAAGTCAGCTGATACGTCCCCAGACTCACACAGTCTACACACCAACGTGATCATTTTGTTGACACTTCCCTCAATGATTTTAGAAGTTCTGATAGAACGTAGCATATCCCGTCTGCCTTACTCGATCTTAACTCTTCCAAAGATCTATTAAATTCTGATTTTACTCCTATCTCTTATATAACAACTAGTGTTTCTTCTTCTGTCACGTCATCAAGCAAATTTTCTCCCTCATAGAGGCCTTCAATGTACTCTTTATACCTATCCTCCCTCTCCTCAGCTTTTAACAGTAGAATCTCCAATGCACACTTACTGTTATCACCCTTGCTTTTAATTTTAATTTCACGACGCGCGGGGTAGCCGTGCGGTCTAGGGCGGCTTGTAACGGTTCGCGCGGGTCCCCCCATCGGAGGTTTGAGTCCTCCCTCAGGCATGGGTGTGTGTGTTGTACTTCCATCTTTCGTCGATCAACAAAAGTAGTTCTTCCGTTACCCATGGTTTCTTCTCAGTTTCCCGCCTTCGTACCTTCTTTATTATTGTGATATCTGTGATCGCCCTTTTTGGAGATGTCCAGTCCTCTTGAACTGAACTACGTAGTGAGCTGTTGCATATCGCAGTACCTATGCCTCAGACAACTTTAAGCGTATCCCTTCATTCCTCAGTACTTGCATGTAATATACCATTGTGGACTTATTCTTCCTGGCCAGTCTCTTTAACTTCAGCGTAGAGTACTCTTTATCATTACTGTGATCTGAGTCTATATCTGCTTATTTGTACGCTTTTACAATCGAGTAACTCATTCTATTCGTTAAAACTATGTAACGAGTACCGCAGTCGAGTGATCCATTTAATCAGATGAAAATTATTCTCGTTCACATTCACCAAATATTTTTCATTTACCCGTAACTATCCCTCTGATCAGTGTTTGAAATGACTGCGACGATTTTATGCAGCTCTGTGACTTCGTTAGATTTCTGCTTAAACTGGACACCCAATATAGTTACTCTACCCTGAGTTAAAACGGTATCTTGGATATCCGAACAGTCTGCTATGCAGCGCATGTTCCCTACATAACTCAAAGAGTATACCGCGTGTCGGAGCAAAGGAAGTCTTGCAAGGAACCACACAAAACATCGAATATAGTGAATTCTGTAGTACGTAAATACCATCATTTGGAAACATTGTGCATGCAAATATCACCAGCCCTCTTTGCTTCATTAGATCATGAAAATTCCAATATAGCCGACTCATCAGAATCCAATATGCGTAAAATATGTACCGTAACAGGAATAAGAGCTCTTCTCTTGTCATCACATTGGTTGCTTTCATTGAATAGCAGTCAAACTGTCACATTTCAGCTTAATCTTAACCTCAAGCTACGCTACAAATTAGTGAGTTATCACAACTTACGTTCCAAAAAATAAAGTAGGGGAAAAGTAAATATTGTCATCCTCCCGTTTCTTTTTAGCGCAAGTATGACGTCATGTAACACAATACCATTATGAAACGGGTCAGCAGTGAATTCCGCTATCCACAGATTCAAATTACGCTCTCACTGATGTCATTAACGGAAGAAATAAAGATATTTTGGGCCAGATTTCATTCTCATTATTGGAGACTCTGAAGCTTCAGTTATAAAACCCAAATGGAACGGAAATATAGGTTTATAGTGGATATTGTGAAATGAATTCCAATTTTAAAAAATCATACTCATAAATGTAATAAGATATTCGTAAGAGCGAATTTGTTAATACTGTAAAGGAAGGAAACTAATAGTGTGCGTTAGAGGCCTGCAGTGACTCTTTGTCGGTTGCCAAATGATCAAATTCAGAGACGTGAACGGCGAGTTCTGTGTACACTGAGGGAGCCTGTATAGCTGTCTTCAGTGCCACGGTTGATTACAATCATTATATTACACGGCAACACCAGGAAGACCGAACTGTCTTTCTTGTGTGATGTTTATCTAAATGCCGCTGGCGTATGTCACCTCTAAAAACGACAGGTCTATGCGTCACTTATTCGATACCCTGAGGGCGTATCCATACCTGTATGAGTTGCGGAATTCCTAGTGATTACCGTCGCTTATGGAATCGTTGCCTCGTTGTAGTAATACCGAGTAGTTGGTGAAGGAGCTGGCTAGTACAGGCAGACGTTATTCTGATTTTACTCATTTGTTTTACTATATTTAGTTTGTTCCCAAATGAATGGATGAAGGGAGAGAGTGCAAGTATTTTATTCTGTATTTGTTCTTGTTTTGTGCCCCCTTCATGTGTCACTAGGTTGTATCTAAAGTTGAGTTATTGTTTAGAGAACCTTTAATTCATTCTGTGGTTACTGAACCCAGTTAGTGCAATTACTAGCTCTGTACTATGTGCTACTATGTTGTCATTATTGTTTACTATTCTACTCCTGCAATTTGTGTATGTTAGGTATTAAGGTCTGTAATAAATATTTTTCGTAAAATATGCCCATGGCTGTGCAACCCCCAGGTCAGACCCAATTCCATCGACAAGCTATCCTGTATGTGTGCTTCATGGTGTTACGATGTATTACGAGGGCTATTCGGAAAGTAAGGAATGATCGGCCGTGAAATGGAGACACAGATATGTTGGACAGTGTTTCTAGTATGCCCGTAGATAGCGTCACGTAGCTGTTGTCCGTTTTGAGCACACAGTGAGCTCGTAAAGATGCCTAGTTCTGGTGCCTGCCGAGATGTTTCGCCAGATTTCATATAACGCCACATAAGGTAACTAACATGCAGTTACTTCTTCATGACAGTCCTCGGATGCACACTGCAAGGAAAATGAAGATGCTCGTACCGAATTTTCGATGGAAACCGTTTGATCACACGCCATACGGGCCAGTCTTGGGTACCTCTGAGTTTCATCTCCGTTGAAGTGAACCGCTGGTTATGAATACAACATTTTGGCTCACATAACAAGCTGCAGTTCAGCGTAGAAAACGGTCTGAAAGCACAGGAGGCTGCTTCAGTGGCGAGGGTATCGTTAAGTTCGCACAACGCTCCGTACATACGTCTAAGTCGGAGCGGAGCCTATGTACAGAAGTTGCCGCAAGGCGACATAACCGTTGCAGACAAAACAGTTTTGATTTTCGCAGTCGTTTCCATTTCGCAGCCGATCGTTCCTTATTTTCCGAACAGCCCTCGTATAAGAGAAAGTCAAATGAAAGCGAAACAGTAAAAGTTAAGTAAACTGTTTATTATTTCAAAAGTAATCGCCGTAACAGTTAATACATTGAAGCCACTCTACGTAACCATGGTTGGATTCAGGTGTGGCCATTATGTTGCCAAAGTTGTTTCGAATATGCTCCAGATGTTTCACTTTGAGCTCTTACACATCCTCTGCACAGTACTACACAGAACTGATCTCTCTTCCTTTTTTACTGTCGATTTCCACATTTTTGGAGCCCTGAATAAAGACATCTGGGGCCTTCGATTTGCTTCGGTCGAATAGGTCCACACCTGGTTAGAATGACTTTTCCGTAGGCAATGCAAACATTTTTTCCACAGACGGCACTGACCGTCTTGTCTCACAGAGGAATAAATGTATTTACAGCTATGGCGATTCCTTTAGAAATAATAAAAAGTTTACTTACTTTTTTTCCATTTGTCTCTTTTTCATCTGACTGCCACTTATATAACAAACACAGACATTACTCATGTTCAATCAAAATCATATCAAACGTTATGCGGAGAGTTCAACCTACGATGTACAATAGCTTTTCAGCTCAGTTTGCATAACGCTACGAAGAGAAGCAAAGGTATCATTACCGCCAAAGTATCTGTAAGAAACGTAGTGCTGAACTACGAAATGTTTAATTGGAAATTGTACGAAGCTAACACGTGGTCTAGGGGTTGCCGGCGCGGTAGCTCAGCGTGTTCGGTCAGAGGGTTAGCAGCCCTCTGTAATAAAAAAACTGAGCTAATCGATCAACAACGAACATAAACGGATGTCTTACGACGTCCGCGCCGAGCACATGCAACGAACAAAAGCGAACAAAATGAGATTAAAAAAAAAAAAAAAAAAAAAAAAAAGGGGGTTACGTCTTTGATTCATAAACAAAAAGTCTTTGGTCCCGGGTTCGATCCCCACCACTGCCTAAATTTTGATTAAATAAACAGCATTGGCGGCCGAAGACTTCCGGCATAAGAAGTCAGCCTCATTCTGCCAACGGCCTTGTCAAAGAGGTCGGAGGAGCGGATAGAGGTTCAGGGCACTCTATTGTCCTATGGGTGGGAAATTGCCCCTAAAGGCGGAAGAATCAGCAATGATCAACGACATGAGGATGCAGAAGGCAATGGAAACCACCGCATTAAAGACATGTAACGTGTATCCAAAGGACATGTGGCCTGTAATTGAAGAAGTGTCATGATGATCTCTCCATTGGCCAAAGATTCCGGAATAGTCCCCCATTCGGATCTTCGGGAGGGGACTGCCAAGGGGGAGGTTACCATGAGAAAAAGATTGAATAATCAACGAAAAGATAACGTTCTACGAGTCGGGGCGTGGAATGTCAGAAGCTTGAACGAGGTAGGGAAACTACAAAATCTGAAAAGGTAAACGCAAAGGCTCAATCTGGATATAGTAGAGGTCAGTGAAGTGAAGTGGAAGGAAGACAAGGATTTCTGGTCAGATGAATATTGGGTAATATCAACAGCAGCAGAAAATGGTATAACTGGTGTAGGATTCGTTATCAATAGGAAGGTAGGTCAGAGGGTGTGTTACTGTGAACAGTTCAGTGACCGGGTTGTTCTAATCAGAATCGACAGCAGACCAACACCGACAACGATAGTTCAGGTATACATGCCGACGTCGCAAGCTGAAGATGAACAGATAGAGAAAGGGTATGAGGATATTGAAAGGGTAATGCGGTATGTAAAGGGGGACGAAAATCTAATAGTCATGGGCGACTGGAATGCAGTTGTAGGGGAAGGAGTAGAAGAAAAGGTTACAAGAGAATATGGGCTTGGGACAAGGAATGAAAGAGGAGAAAGACTAATTGAGTTCTGTAACAAGTTTCAGCTAGTAATAGCGAATACCCTGTTCAAGAATCGCAAGAGGAGGAGGTATAATTGGAAAAGGCCGGGAGATACGGGAAGATTTCAATTAGATTACATTATGGTCAGACAGAGATTCCGAAATCAGATGCTGGAATGTAAGGCGTACCCAGGAGCAGATATAGACTCAGATCACAATACAGTAGTGATGAAGAGTAGGCTGAAGTTCAAGACATTAGTCACGAAGAATCAATACGCAAATAAGTGAGATACGGAAGTACTAAGGAATGACGAGATAAGTTTGAAGTTTTCTAACGCTATAGATACAGCAATAAGGAATAGGCCAGTAGGCAGTACAGTTGAAGTGGAATGGACATCTATAAAAAGGGCCATCACAGAAGTTGGGAAGGAAAACATAGGTACAAAGAAGGTAGCTGCCAAGAAACCATGGGTAACAGAAGAAATACTTCAGTTGATTGATGAAAGGAGGAAGTACAAACATGTTCCGGGAAATCAGGAATACAGAAATACAAGGCACTGAGGAATGAAATAAATAGGAAGTGCAGGGAAGCTAAGACGAAATGGCTGCAGGAAAAATGTGAAGACATCGAGAAAGATATGATTGTCGGAAGGACAAACTCAGCATACAGGAAAGTCAAAACAACCTTTGGTGACATTAAAAGCAACGGTGGTAACATTAAGAGTGCAACGGGAATTCCACTGTTAAATGCAGAGGAGAGAGCAGATACGTGGGAAGAATACATTGAAAGCGTCTATGAGGGTGAAGATTTGTCTGATGTGATAAAAGACGAAAGAGGAGTCGATTTAGAAGAGATAGGGGATCCAGTATTAGAATCGGAATTTAAAAGAGCTTTGGAGGACTTACGGTCTAATAAGCCAGAAGGGATAGATAACATTCCATAAGAATTTCTAAAATCATTGGGGGAAGTGGCAGCAAAACGACTATTCACGTTGGTGTGTAGAATATATGAGTCTGGCGACATACCATCTGACTTTCGGAGAAGCATCATCCACACAATTCCGAAGACGGCAAGAGCTGACAAGTGCGAGAATGATCGCACAATCAGCTTAACAGCTCATGCATCGAAGCTGCTTACAAGAATAATATACAGAAGAATGTAAAAGAAAAATTGAGAATGCGCTAGGTGAAGACCAGTTTGGCTTTAGGAAAAGTAAAGGGACGAGAGAGGCAATTCTGACGTTACGGCTAATAATGGAAGCAAGGCTAAAGAAAAATCAAGACACTTTCATAGGATTTGTCGACTTGGAAAAACCGTTCGACAATATAAAATGGTGCAAGCTGTTCGAGATTCTGAAAAAAGTAGGGGTAAGCTATAGGGAGAGACGGTTCATATACAATATGTAGAACAACCAAGAGGGAATAATAAGAGTGGACGATCAAGAACGAAGTGCTCGTATTAAGAAGGGTGTAAGACAAGGCTGTAGCCTTTCGCCCCTACTCTCCAATCTGTACATCGAGGAAGCAATGATGGAAATAAAAGAAAGGTTCAGGAGTGGAATTAAAATACAAGGTAAAAGGATATCAATGATACGATTCGCTGATGACATTGCTATCCTGAGTGAAAGTGAAGAAGAATGAAATGATCTGCTGAACGGAATGAACAGTCTAATGAGTAGACAGTATGGTTTGAGAGTAAATCGGAGAAAGACGAAGGTAATGAGAAGTAGTAGAAATGAGAACAGCAAGAAACTTAACATCAGGATTGATGGTCACGAAGTCAATGAAGTTAAGGAATTCTGCTACCTAGGCAGTAAAATAACCAATGACGGACGGAGCAAGGAGGACATCAAAAGCAGACTCGCTGTGGCAAAGAAGGCATTTCTGGCCAAGAGAAGTCTACTAATATCAAATACCGGCCTTAATTTGAGGAAGAAATTTCTGAGGATGTACGTCTGGAGTACAGCATTGTATGGTAGTGAAACATGGACTGTGGGAAAACCGGAACAGAAGAGAATCGAAGCATTTGTGATGTGGTGCTATAGACGAATGTTGAAAATTAGGTGGACTGATAAAGTAAGGAATGAGGAGGTTCTACGCAGAATCGGAGAGGAAAGGAATATGCGAAAACACTGATAAGGAGAAGGGACAGGATGATAGGACATCTGCTAAGACATGAGGGAATTACTTCCATGGTATTAGAGGGAGCTGTAGACGGCAAAAACTGTAGAGGAAAACAGAGATTGAAATACGTCAAGCAAATAATTGAGGACGTATTTTGCAAGTGCTACTCTGAGATGAAGAGGTTAGCACAGGAAAGTAATCCGTGGCGGGCCGCATCAAACTAGTCAGTAGACTGATGACGAAAAAAAAAAAAGTACGTCGCTTCCCTCTCACCCGTGAACCGACTTGCTTCGTAACTTACACAAGACCTTACCACTTAAGTTATTGACATATTTCGTACCCACAAAGTATTGTCTCCGGTCAAAGGCAGTCAAACCCATCGTATGATCGTGAGATCCGCAACATGAGTTTTTGACTTCTTTAATTTGGATTACGAACCGTAGTAGCGACGTTTTCTTACTCGCTGATCAGCAAATGACACTAATGTTAGTGGATTTACTTGTAATCAAGACATTCTGATGCCTGTGCACCATGTTTGTCCTGTGAGCCTTAAGCACAAATTAGTTCAAGACAGTGGTTGTCAACAGAAGACTAGAGGGGTCGCTCAGTGGTTAGCACTCTGGACTCGTATTAGGAAGGACGACGGCTCAAACCGGTATTCGGCCATCCTGCTTCAGGTTTTCCATGATTTCACTAAATCGCCTAAGGCAAATGTGGAAATTGTTTCTTCATAAGGGCATGGCCTCTTTCCTTCTCCGGTCTTCTCTAAACCGAGCTTGTGCTCCGTCTCTAATGACCTCGTTGTCGACGGCACGTTAAACACTAATCTCTTCCTCTCCCCCTCCTCTTCTCAACAGAGGAACGCGTCACGCACTGCAGTCGTCGCTGGAGAGGCCGTCCTGCGAATCGGCCTCGTGTCGGCGGAGGGGCGGGTGGGGGTGAGTGGGGGAGGAGGACTGTTGACAAACGGCAGACGCGGGCGTCGATTGCCGGCCGTTGGACGCGCCGCGCGTTGAATGTAACGCGGCCACTTATTGGTTTACGATGGCGCTCTATAAAGCGCGAGCAACAGCTTCTTGCCAGAGAGGGGCTACTGTGCACGACTGGGAGTGTGAATCGCTGCGCGAGTTCACAGGCGTAGCCTGCGCAACTCTGAGCTGCCGCAGACTCCAAGTGTGAGGTAGTCTCCTATCCATTCATTCCAGTACATGCAGGTAGTGATGACTCATAAAGCGCAAAAAATACGTTCTTCTTTACTTTTAATGGACACTGTTATACAGAACGATTATAAATTTCATCGTCTTGTTTAAGTGTGTAATTGTGTGACTGTTTTCGATTTCCTCACTTTCTATTCGATATCTAAGAATTTGGTTAAATTTATCTGCGAAATTCCAGCATCCTGGAGTAACTTGGGTCAGCAATTTCTGTTAATCAATCCGAATGAAAAACCAATCCGAATTGCAAATATTTTATTTTTCATGCGGTGGCTAGTTTTGGGCCGAGACCCATTTTCAAACCAACATAACAAATTTGCAAATGGCATTTCAGAAGACGTCGAAAAATGTGTGATTTACGTGACAGTGCACGTGGGTAACTGTAGTTGTCTAGAATGAGATTTTCACTGTGCATCGGAGTGTGCGCTGATACGAAACTTCTTGGCAGATTGAAACTGTGTGCCGGTCGAGACTCGAACTCGGGACCTTGGCCTTTCGCGGGCAAGTGCTCTACCAACTGAGCTACTCAAGCACGACTCACGGCGTGTCCTCGCAGCTTTACCTCTGTCAGTACCTCGTCTCCTACCTTAACACATAAGTTATTGACATATTTCGTACTCAAAAAGTGTTGTTTCCGGTCAAAGGCACTTAAAGCCATCGTATGATCGTGGGGTCCGCAACATGAAATTTTGGCTTCTGGAATTTGGAATACGAACCATAGTAGCATCGTTTTCCTACTCGCTGCTAATCAAATGACACGAGTGTTAGTGTAGGTAGGAGACGAGGTAATGCCAGAAGTAAAGCTGTGAGGACGGGCAGTGAGTCATGCAGTTGTCCGTATGTACAGTAATGTACAATACACATACTTCGACATCTTAGGAAAAGCCATTTTCGACTTTGTTATGTTTATCTGAAAATGGGTCTCTGCCCGAATGTAGTCATCGAATTAAAAATAATACAAAAAATATGTGCAATTTGGACTGGTTTTTCGCTGTACAAGTTTATTTGGTTTTCCATAAGTTTTGTAAGTCAGACAGATACACATTATAGAGAATTTATTCTTCAATAATATATTCTTATTCACTATATACAACCGTCTGCCAATGATGGAGTAACTTTTCGAGTCTGTGACTGTACACATCAAGTGATTAGAAAGCAGGAAAGGTGAAATCTAAGGGTACGACATCAGGTGAACAACAGTGTGGTTGCGGAATGACTTTCCAGCCTAACGAATGTCCAATAATTTTTATCACTGTGGAAGAATACTGGCGGCCTTTATCTTTGAGTAGGATTACTTCACGCAGTCTTTCTGGTTGTTGTTCTTGCTTTTCGTCTGCATGACAACTCAGTTGTTGACAATAAATATGAGAACTGATGGTTACACGTCGGAAAACATTTCACAGTAGCCCACATCGCCGCTATTTCACAAGATGCAAAACATTATCTTTTTTAGATGCGCACAGGTCTTTGTATGGGGACTTTCCGTTGTGTTTGAGCTTAAACATTCTATTCTTTCTCTTATATTAGCGCAAATGCATCATTACGCGTCACACTAACGATGCAGGATAAGATGTGGCCTGTGACGTTCACGAGCCAATTGCTGACTAACAAACAGAGCTGAACATGTGGCTACCCGCTAATTTTTGTGATTTTGTCTTAGAGCACGCGGTGTCCATACATCCGGTTCTTGAACCTTTACCATTGCATGAAAATGTCACACGATGGTGGAATGATCGCACTTAATCACATTTGTTAGCCATCTAGTACACTACGTGGATCGTTGTGGACTAACGCTTTTAAACAATCTTCATCAAACCCCGAAGGTCTCCCTGAACGTGGAAAATCACTGACTTCAAAACGAGCCCCCTTAAAACGAGGAAACCATTTTCTTGCTGTCTTCCGTCCAATGGCGCTATCCTCATACACGGTGCAAATGTTTCTAACTGCCGTCACTTCTTTTGAATTCAAACAGAAGAATATGTCGCAAATGTCCTGATTTGTCCAATTTGCATTCCATTTTTCTGGCGTCCCCAGCACCACTCATTATGTCCAAATGAGAAAATGACGTTATATAAAATCAAATAGCGATAGTCAAATACAAATGAAAAATGACAAACCGATAAATAAACCCACAGTAACCGGAATAACATCTTTTGAAACAAAAACGCTACGAATCCAACATGAGCAGATCGACCGAGAAGTGAATAATTCACACTCTTGATAGTTTTCTTCTCTACAGACGAATAAAGTAAATGTCAACAAAAATCTCACCATTTCTGTAATACAGATACTTTTGCTATGCGACAACCGATCTATTTCGAAATGTACATCTTCAAAAGATCGAAGGTTGACAAACATCCATCGTAATTAATTCTCACAAAGTGGTGAAAATGAGCTGTTATCATGAATCAAAAATGTCGGCACAATGTTTCAGTATGCTATACGTTTTTGAGAATGTGCCTTTTAGCGCCATGTATGGCAATAAGACATTTTGCAGTCATGAGACTAGCACTTTTCTAGAAGTTTGTGAGAATTAGCTGTAATGTCTATTGGGTTAACTCTGGATCACCTGATCGTGTTCACATATGGCGAAAACAACTGTGGTGTATTAAACGTACCTGAACTACAACTATGGTGGTTTTTATCGACATGGGAAATCCATGAGAATAAACACAACTGGGAAGTACAGCCTCGAAATAATTATTTTTTATTCAAAAAACAGTAAGTACAAAAAAAATACAGTACATAAATCCAACAAGTACCGGCATAGGTGCTGGGAAGATCCACAATGGAAATCTGAACACCATTTAGAGCTGCCTGACAGAGATACTGGATACAGCCAGCAGTAGGCACGTAGGCCATGGTTTGCAATTCTGCACAATCTAGGTTAATAGTGATGTCTGGAAATCAGAAATTTTTGTTATTATACCTGGATGTGTCGTTTCCAGAGCGTAGACGACTGAGACCACGTCTCCCGGTGGCCAAGAGGGAGGTTTCCAGATGGATGGTCATGGTTGGTGACCAGATTTGTCCCTTACATGGTGGCAGGAACCACACGACTCTTCTCTAGGGAAGCAGCACTTGCAAGATGATGCAACTTGCCACTTGAATAATCAGGCTATAGTAACTAAACTTAAGTATATGGTTATCCATTTTCAGGATGCAAGGTAGCACTTGTTATATTTCAACAGTAGTAATTGGTAGCACTCATATGTTTCACTTCTTGGAGACTACTCAACAACGACGCCAGGTTGATGAGGCTACAACAATAAAACTTCTGGCAATACGTTGGCGTCGTGTATGAAATAAAATTAAAATCGTCGACTTGTGTCCCATCCAATGCCGTACCGTGTACTTTGGCTCGTCCTCCTGATTAGCTCTGGGCTCCAAGGTAACGCAAGCGTCTGCGAGTACTTGTGAGCTGACGTGTTAGAGATACTACTGTGTAAGCGCAGCTACTGGCTCAACCATGATGCTATTCTATTGGCCAACCAATTTTCCTGACTTCAAATGTGTTACCAGTGTGTTGTTTTTTTACAGCCGTGAGACTCTACTTGTTTCGTCAAAGAATATTTGCAAATTTATAATTACGAATCTGATTCAAAATACACTGACGAACCAAAGAACCCTGTACACCTGCCTAATATCATTTAGTTCCCCAACGAGCACGCAGAAGGACCGCAACACAACACGCTGTCCATACATCCTTAAGAGCACGAGAGGGAGAAAATCTCTTCTGAATAGCACGTTGCAAGGCATCCCAGAGATGCTCAATAATGTTCATGTCTGGCGAGTTTGGTGGCCAGTGGAGTAACTCTGTAACAATTCCGGACATGTGAGGTGTCGCATTATCCTAGACGAATTGACCAAGTGCTTCGGAATTCACAATAGATATGAATGGATGCAGTTTATCAGATAGGATGCTTACGTACGTGTCAGTTGCCAGAATCGTATCTAGACGTTCAGGGGTCCTCTATAACTCCATTTGCGCAAGCGCCACACTATTCCAGAGCTTCCACCAGCTACAAGAATCCCCTGCTCGCATGCAGGGTACACGGATTCATGAGATTGTCTCCATACCCGTAAATGTCCATGCGCTCGATACAATTTTACTCGAGACTCGTCCGACAGGGAAACATGTTTCCAGTGAGCAACAGCCCAATGGCGGTGTTGAAGGGCCCAGGCGAGGCGTTAAGTTTGGTGTCGTGCGGTCATTCTGATGATGTTTCGTGGAATGGCTCACACACTGACACTTGTTGATGGCCCAGCATTGAAATCTGCAACAATATGCGGCAGGCTTGCACACCTGTCACGTTGAAATGGTTCAAATGGCTCTGAGCGCTATGAGACTTAACATGTGAGGTCATCAGTCCCCTAGAACTTGGAACTTCGTAAACGTAACTAACCTAAGGACATCACACACATCCATGCCCGAGGCAGGATTCCAACCTTTGACCGTAGCAGTCGCGCGGTTCCAGGTTGAAACGCCTAGAACCGCTCGGCCACTGCGGCCGGCCTGTCACGTTGAAAGATTCTCTTCAGTCGTCGTTGGTCCCGTTCTGGCAAAGATCTTTTTCCGTCAGCATCGATGACGGAGATTTGATGTTTTACCGGATTCCTGATAACCACGGTACACTCGTGAAATGTTTGTACGGTAACATCGTTACTTCATCGCCGCCTCGGAGATGCTGTGTCCCAACGCTCGTGCGCCTAGTGTAACACCTCGTTCAAACTCACTTAAATCTTGATAACCTGCCATTGTAGCAGCAGCAACCGACAGAACAACTGCGACGGAGATTCGTTGCCTCATATAGGGGTTGCCGACCACAGGGCCGCATTCTGCCTGTTTACGTATCTCTGTATTTGAACACGCATTCCTATGACAGTTTCTTTGGTGCTTCAGTGTAATTGTAAAAAGCTGCAAACAAATCTCTTCTATTACGTTTCAATTGAGGGTTAACACTCTTGCTTGCCATATTTTCTTTTCCAGTTTCCCATTGTCCTAGCAAGTCGAATTTCCATCCCTTCTTTTCTATTTGCAGGATTTCTACGACCTATTTTCTCTTAACAGGTTGAGCTGCTTTTTCCACGTAGATCAAAACTGTTGATCTTTCGCAGTTATTTAGTCCGAAAGGACCTTTATGAAACTTGTACCTGGTCGAAAATGATATTCCGCTTCGTCTAGTGTAAATTACTTTGCATAACAGGAAGCTTTATGTATTTCATAAATTACCGATCGCTCTAACTTGTTTACTTTCTGACCATCATCACGCTGAAGACATGTTCCAACAGATTTTTTGTCTAGATTGTTATTTTGCTACAAAGAAGCCTAAAAATCTTCGTGAGCTTTTGCGCGGCTGTTCCATAACATTGCATGGAGACCACTTTCATATTTTCTTTGTTTAGTTTCTTCCTCCCTTTCTTATTAGTTTTCCGCTGCAATTTATTAACAATAGCTACTCTGTAAGAGTTGTTCGTTATCTTCTTAATTACGTTTAAGTTCTTCTTTTCTCTTTCTTGCTCATTCGGACATTGGCCGCCCCGTGCACCAATGAGAAAAGCAGCCTCTTTATAAGTTTTGGAAACCATAAATCATTGGGAATCACAGCTGTTCTCGGTTTCCTGCAAACAGTAAATGCCTTTTTTTTTTCATTTCGAGAAACTGTAAATTGCTGTCACTTTCATGCTACACGGGGAATCCAGTTTTTCTGTGGGTGTCGTTAAATGTACATTTTTTGTTCTATATCTTCCTCAGAACTGTCAGGAAACAGTTGTCTGTCGCCTGTGAAACGTTTATAATAAAGAATTTTACCCATGATGGCTTGACCAGGTTTGAAAACTTTATTTTTCACGTCATTGAGTTGTGAGTAAGAAAATAAAACGGTTGACTTACTGTTACATTTAAATACTTGACGTTACACATCACACACTAAAGAGGATTTGACACTGTGTCTACTTCCTGCCTGAAGAAACGAGTCACGCTACAATAAACTGAATAATCGAACTCAGAGTTGTCCCAATCGCATGACTACTGGCAACTTTACTATAGCCCTGCTAGTCTCTACAGATATTCTTAGCCTTGTCGAGCAGTGCTTGTCAAAGGTGCAGTTGCGGCCCTGATGCTAATATAGCTCTTGCTGTGGTACCGCTATTTTAATTCTCAGGCGATGTACACAGGTCATTGCGTTTTTCCAGCACAGCAGTCGTGTTCTGTACACTCTTACGTACATTTTATAGTTAATAATGGCGAGTAGTTTCGTAAGGTGGGAAAAGTAATAACAGACCACCTTCCTCATGCATTTGCTGTTTCAAGACAGTGCTCCCTCCTATTCATACTATGGAGGGATGCTGCTAGCGCTTCTGAATGTCACTGACAGGGGCAGTTTCCTCTGTCAATGGGAGGAGCCACTACCTCATCTTCTAAAAAATTGTATCATTTCTTCTTCATCTAACACTGCTTCTTGTCTTTATTGCTGCAAAAATTTGTTGAGGGCATCGCAGAGTTCCCTGACCTCAATCACGTACTGCCATTTACCTCAGAACTGTGTCTGACGAGTTTCTCTTGAGATATTACAGCCCAGATAGTGGCATTTCGCTTTTACCAGACAGAAAACGGACCCTTTTCAGGGCGTCAGGAGGACGCCTTTGGCGTCAGATGGAATTATGGTCACCTTCTGGGTATCTCTGCTAGCAGCTATCTTTTTACTCGAACGGGCAAATCCACACTTGAGTGTGAAAAACTGTTTGGGTAAGTGATCCAAAACTCGCTACAACACTTAATTACACTTGCGATCTCTGTTCCCACGTTATTAAATGTGTACGCAAACAATTTCATAATTGATAATGCCGATGTATATCTGTTGCATGCAGAATATCTCGTATTGATAAATGACCTGCCACTGCGACAAGACTTCGTTGATAATATATTGTAAAATACGCTGTCTTAAAAGTAGAATCACTAGGGTATCCCAAATGAAAAGTATCAATCTAATAACTTACGTTAACAGAAGTAGGTTATAAATTGAAAGTGAATTAGCTTTATCGTAATCATAGCCACCGCATAAGCTCTTTTCTTCAGGGGTGACGCCATACAAAACTACTTGTTATAGACATTTTTATTTCCGCAGCATTTTGTTTTTAGGTTAGAATGTGTTCCACGTAAGTGTGGCGTACTTTCCTCAGTTTCTGTTAGATACCTATAGGTCAGCAGAGGTTGTCGAATAAGTGTAGTAGATCGAGTTTTACATCTGATCATGTGCCCGGAAGCGGACTATTGGAACTTGTGTTATGATAATGAACTGACTTAAGCAGTCATTGCCGGCCGCGGTGGTCTCGCGGTTCTAGGCGCTCAGTCCGGAACCGCGTGGCTGCTACGATCGCAGGTTCGAATCCTGCCTCGGGCATGGATGTGTGTGATGTCCTTAGGTTAGTTAGGTTTAAGTAGTTCTAAGTTCTAGGGGACTGATGACCACAGATGTTAACTCCCATAGCGCTCAGAGCCATTTGAACCATTTAAGCAGTCATTTACGCGAGAAATGGAGGCCGAATGACTTAGCGTTCTTCACATATCTAAACCACTGCAAGGGTGAAAAATGGGAAAAGGTACAGGAAACATCATGAGTTAAATCAAGGTTGGAGACTTGACCTTTGGAATGGATCTGACAGATAACGAGCCATCCTGCCACAGCCAGTACTGTCATAATAATCCGCCATTTTATGTTCAAATACAATGTATCATTAAAAATAACTTCAGCCGTCTACATTTGAGTGTAATTTATTCATGCAATAAATTATGCTCTCTTCAGACCCGCTGACTAACGCCGAAACTGGTTGCATAAACAAATTACATTCAAATTGTAGATAGATGAAGGTGTTTTTAGTTTGACATTTTATGCTCAACAGCCGTAATCCTCAGAAATCTAGCGCAAAAATGGACTTAACAGAGATTTTAAGTTTACACCACTTCTGAAAAACAATTTAGAGCTTCTGTGTTTCCACCGACAAAGTAAACAAAAGACTGCATTTGTAGCTTCATTTCGACGAAAGACTTGGGATATTTATCAGCATGACACGACACACGATGATTTTCAATCAGAATGGATTACGCTAATGGTGTACTTGTTTCCATGTTATGTGTTATATACTGTTAATCAGTAGCGCCGAAAAGTCCTGGGTAATCACCTGGAATACAATAGTTATCATAAGAGGCAACTGCCTCAACAGTGTCGCAAAAGAATCGTCAGCATCGTGTATCAGTAACAAATTTTTGAGCTATAGATCTGTGAACAGCTGATGAACGCAGTTACCAGGCTGAGATGTATGTATTTAAGTTACAGTGGTTACTGTCTGTCACACGTCATTGAACTTCTCATGTTACAAGCATCTTATCACAGCACATATGGAAAAAGGTAATCTCAGGTATCTCCCGGCAATTCATTTCTAGGTGACTTGTGGTGGCAACGCAAAGGAGGAAACAATGTAAAGGAGAAATCCAAGAGATGTTTCTCCTGCAATGATCAATGTAATGGAAAAACCGAGGAGATGCTTCTTCTGCAACGAAATGGACTCGAAGCCACGGCTCGTTCTGTTACAGCGTTACCTGAAATACGCGTCGGGGTTATGTGTGAGTCACATCTCTCATTCTTGTGAGTAAACTGGGACACTTCGTCACCAATGTCGAAAGGACGCACTGTGGTTTTCAGGGGACGTCCTCGACGTAGTCCATCCCCATCATCGGCAGTTGCTCAGCAAATTTTGCATAGTTGGTATAGAGAGCAAGGAAATATCATCCCTTAGTAAACTGTTGTTGTTGTTGTTGTTGCTGCTGCTGCTGCTGTTGTTGTCGTTAGCGTTCTTCTTTCTTCGACTCTGCATTGTTACTGTAATCTATGGGGGAATTTTTCTCTTTTTCAAGATCCAGTAGGTAGCGAAATCAAAAATGTTTAATTTGCAACATTTAGCTACATCTTTAAGACACTTCTCTGTATAGCTGTCCTTCGTCGTAGCTAGAACCATCTTCTCAATCCTGACGTCATAGCCGGCAGCTGCCTGTGCTTTCCGCCAATTTTCTATGTTGGTCTACAGCTCGTTGTTTGTGCCAAAATGTTATCGTCATAGCCAGCGGTTCAGGTGGATAGAGATGAAACTCAGACGCAGCCAATTACGGGCTGTATTGTGGGTGCTCAAACACTTCCCATTGAAAACACTGCAGGAATATCTCCGTTGCCTCTGCAGAGTGCGGAGAGAATTGTCGAGGGAAACGCTTGACAATTATATTATTCGGGCTAGATGGCATCAGGTGAAATCTCTCGCCAGGTTCCCTTACTTGGCGGGAGATTATATTTTCCGAACATCTTTGCGTGCTCACGGTGGGCTCAGAACTGAAAAGAGCGGAGTTAACCGATCATACAACTGTGCATATCTTCATCGGATTTTCACCGTGGTTTCCATTACGCACCGGATCTGATTTTACTTTCCGAAAAGTTCCCGTATCCATTTTAATATACGTATTACATTATTAAACCTTGATTTCCCTCCACAAGTTATTGCGTTCCCTCTCCCGGCCCCCTCCATTCGAGTCTGCATCAGCAAATCTTGTATTCATTGATGCCTACGGACATCTCCTGTCATTCCTTTCTTGCACTCAAATTGTATCATAGAGTCCTTTCTTTTGTTTCGACTCTTTCCCCGTAAATTAGATATGTGATGTACCCAGCTAAGTTTCGGCACTGTTCTGTAACACCACAACTTTCATGTCTGCATTCACTTCAAGTCTACAGGGTGAAAAGTAATTAAAACGACAAACTCTGTGAGGTTGTAGGAACATCAAAACAAATATTTTTCTCTCATATCATTTTTTCCTAGGAGGATTATTTAAACCAGCGGAGGCCATATTACGCTCTTCAGTTGTTAGAGGCCGTATTACGATCTTCACTTGTAGGCAACTGCTTCCACCAGTGTAGTAGTGCATGGTCTCTGTTTACTAATGGATCGATACACCTGGAGTGAGTACACAAATATGGTTGGTGCGTACTACGTAGCACACCACAACGGACGAGCTGCACAGCGGGTTTATCAACAACAATATCCTAATCGCCGTATCTCGCATCATACGACCTTTGCTGCTGTGTACCAACGTCTGCGTGAGACCGGGTCATTTAGCAGATTACCTGGACAGGGACGCCGTCGCACGGTAAGAACGCTGCAATTTGAGGAAGCTGTCTTGGAGCATGTAGAGCGGGATGCTTCAATCAGTACTTGTGCAATTACATGGGGACGAATCAGACGAATGTAAGAACAGTCCTTCGAGAGTGATTGTTACGTCCATTTCACTTACAGCGTGTCAACAACCTGGAACCAGTTGATTATCCACCGAGAGCACACTTTACGCAATGGTACCTGGAACAGTCTGAAATGCATCCTACATTTCCATCCTCTGTGTTGTTTACCGATGAAGCAACGTTAGGGTGTGATGGCGTCTTCAACAAACACAATTAGCATGTCTAGAGTTACGATAACCCACATGCCACAGTTACTAGCGCTCATGAATTGCGGTTCTTCTTTAATGTGTGGGTCAGTGTTGTTCAGGACTGTTGAATTGGACCGTATCTGCTACCTAAGCCATTAATTGGCAGGTACTATTACAATTTTATCGCCAGAGCATTGCCAGAATTGCTGGAAGACGTCCCGCTCCCTACAAGACAACTCATGTGGTTCCAGCATGACGGGACGCCGGCACATTTCAGTCGTCGTGTGCGTCGATTCTTCTACCGACGTTTCCCAGAAACGTGGATTAACAGAGGTGGTCCTGTACCATGGCCTGCTCGATCCCCAGATATGTCCCCTCTGGACTTCCTTGGGTTGAGAGAGATGCGCAATCTTGTTTACGCAACTCCTGTTGCATCAGAATAGGATCTGGTTGCCCGGATAGTAGCAGCAGCAGGAACAATTCAGGATACTCCTGGAGTTTTTGCCCGTGTCAGACAGAACATGATCCGACGGTGTAACCTTTGTTTAAGTGTCAATGGAGGCATTTTTGAAAATCTACTGTGGTGGGAATTAGGTTGTGTTAATGCGTTGTCTCTTGGTCACAAAAAAATGGAAAAATGTTTGTTGGTTTATTAATATGCCGCCAGATAAATCTTCCTCTACCGGTTTAAATACTCCTAATAGGAAAAAATGACATTAGGGAAAACTACTTGTTTTGATGTCCCCTACAACCTCCGAGAGTTTCTCGGTTAAATACTTTTCACCCTGTATACTGCTTATGGACCTTTTTTTACTTCCAGATCATCAAATTTACTTTCTGAGTTAATTAAGCAAACAAAGAAATCTACAGTAGCTGTACCACGTATAATATTATCTTCAAACTAAACGATGCGTTTATGCACCCGTCTCAAGCCGAGGCCCTTTTTTGGCGTATTGTAAATCGTATTTTTTTTCAGTTGTAAAACAACAATTTAATGACATACAGGTATTGCAAGGATCCAACCAAACTGAAAACCACATTTCTATAACAATTTTAGACTAAGACGGTAGGACGCTTCGTCTGAACAGAAGACACGTTCATCGTTCCCCATTGGTATTTACTGACTGACACATTCACTTCGCATTCACGGTTGCGGCGCGTAGAACAGTTCACTCGGCAGAAATTTTGTACGTGACTGACAGAACTAAATCGGTTTTGGAAGACAGGAAGTGGCCTGCGCCAGCACGTTCTCAGATTTTCGATGTGTGTGACTCGAGCTGAATCAGCGTTCATTTGGCGGCGTTGGCTTTCGCTGGCAAATTTTCCTTCACCTCGCAGGTGTCCCAGCGGAGGTGAAATATTTGACTGCTCGTAAAAGCTGTGCGGCAATGGACATATCTTTACAGCTGCCGTAAAATTTACGGTTTACGCCCTGCCGTAATGCTTCGCGACATTAGGGCACATTGTACTGCCGGTGGCCCCCAAGACCCTCTGCGATCTCGCACCTCACGAGCGACGTATAAAGATTTAATCACTCGTAATGTGCCACCGGTGACTGGGAGCTAACGACGAACTAAGCGAATTTTATGAGACTGTAAGAAAACTACGCTCATGACGGTCATTCTTGTATCTCGCCGTAGAATAACCATTTGATGGCACTTGCAGTGGAGGTGAGAACTTATAAAGTGAAGTACTTTCACTCTCCCACTACTTAATGGCTAATATTTGTGTTGAACATTCTTGTCTCTTTGTTAACTGGCCATTACAGAGTGATATTACTACTTCTTGTAGCACTTTTTTGGTCATAGAGAAACCCTGCTGACATTTCATGGCGTTGGAGATTGTTTCCATCTTGTATACTGTCCGTTTCATCAGAGGCTGACAAATTCTGTGCGTAATTCACAGGTTTAGGAAGGACTTGCAACGTGAGTTCCTTCATTTACACATCGCGACGAGATGAAATTATTTGCATACCAATGGTAAGTGGCAGAAAAGACTTTATCGTAGTCGCAATACACCACATCACTTCCACGTTCTCGTTTGTAAACGGGAGGACTCCGTGAAATAAGTTAACATTAGTATCAGAGGCCAAGTACATTTAATTGCATTCTGTACGCACACCAAAGAAACTGGTACAGGCACGCATATTTATATTCTGAAATATGTAATAAGGCAGAATTTGGCCCTTCGGTCGGCAACGCCTATACAAGGCGTTACAAAAATGTACGGCCAAACGCTCAGGAAACATTCCTCACACACATATAGAGAAAAGATGTTATGTGGACATGTGTCCGGAAACGCTTAATTTCCATGTTAGAGCTTATTTTAGTTTCGTCAGTATGTACTGTACTTCCTCGATTCACCGCCATGATTTCATACGGTATACTCTACCTATGCTGCTAGAACATGTGCCTTTACAAGTACGACACAACATGTGGTTCATGCACGATGGAGCTCCTGCACATTTCAGTCGAAGAGTTCGTACGCTTCTCAACAACAGATTCGGTGACCGATGGATTGGTAGAGGCGGACCAATTCCATGGCCCCCACGCTCTCCTGACCTCAACCCTCTTGACTTTCATTTATGGGGGCATGTGAAAGCTCTTGTCTACGCAACCCCGGTACCAAATGTAGAGACTCTTCGTGCTCGTATTGTGGACGGCTGTGATACAATACGCCATTCTCCAGGGCTGCATCAGCGCATCAGGGATTCCATGCGACGGAGGGTGGACGCATGTATCCTCGCTAACGGAGGACATTTTGAACATTTCCTGTAACAAAGAGTTTGAAGTCACGCTGGTACGTTCTGTTGCTGTGTGTTTCCATTCCATAATTAATGTGACTTGAAGAGAAGTAATAAAACGAGCTCTAACATAGAAAGTAAGCGTTTCCGGACACGTGTCCAAATAACATATATTCTTTCTTCGTGTGTGAGGAAAGTTAGGCCGTACCTTTTTGTAACACCATGTATAAGACTATAAGTGTCTTGCGGAGTTGATAAGTAAGTTACTGCTGTTACAAAGGCAGGTTATCAAGATTTAAGTGAGTTTGAACGTGGTGCTATACTCGACGCGCGAGCGATGGGACAGAGCATCTCTGAGGTAGCGACGAAATGAGGATTTTCCCGTATGACCATTTCACGAGTGTACCGTGATTATCAGGAATTCGGTAAAACATCGGACTCGTGAAATGGTCGACGGGAAAATCCTCACTTCATCGATGCGTCCGCGAAAAGGTCCTGCAAGAACGGGACCAACGACGGCTGAAGAGGGAAGGAGATTCGCGTTTAACGTCCCGCCGACAGCGAGGTCATTACAGCACAAGCTCGGATTAGGAAAGGGAGGAAGGAAATCGGCCGTGCCCTTTCAAAGGAACCATCCAGACATTTGCCTCGAGCTTTTTAGGGAAATAAGGGAAAACCTAAATATAGATGGCAAGAAGCTTGTTTGAACCGTCATCCTCCCGATTGACGACTGAAGAGAATCGTTCAGCACTGCAGAAGTGCAACCCTTCCGCAAATTGCTGCAGATTTCATTGCTGAGCCATCAACAAAAATGGTTCAAATGGCTCTGAGCACTATGGGACTTAACTTCTAAGGTCATCAGTCCCCTAGAACTTAGAACTACTTAAACCTAACTAACCTAAGGACATCACACACATCCATGCCCGAGGCAGGATTCGAACCTACGGCCGTGAGTCTTGCTTGGGTAGCTCAGATGGTTGAGCACTTGCCCGCGAAAGGCAAAGGTCCCGAGTTCGAGTCTCGGTCCGGTACAAAGTTTTAATCTTCCAGGAAGTTTCATATCAGGGCACACTCCGCCGCAAAGTATCCTTGATGACTGCATGACACACAGATTTACGCGTAGCCTGGGCCTGTCAACAGTGACATTGGTCTGTTGATGACTGGATACGTGCTGCCTGGTCGGACGTCTCTCGTTTCAGATTCTATCGGGTGGATGGACGTGTACGGGTACGGAGACAACCTCATGAAGCCGTGGACACTGCGTGTCAGCATGTAACGCCGGAAATGCATATCCTCCTATTTCCATCTATTGTACTATTATTTTTTTCCTTGTTTTGTTACCTCAAGATATGACATTTCTGTCTCTTTATATATTGTAATTGTTTTACTGTTTGTATATATATATTTATGCACTTATGTCGATGTATAATTGGTTTGTTTCGTAAATATTATTTGTATTTTTACGCTGGGTCTTGCCTAGGGAAAACTGCTATCCAACGATTACATCGATAGGTCGTGTGAAGACTCAAAGTGTGTAGGATCTTTGGGAGTGTTAACTCTGCCGCGTGGAGCGCGGGCAGTCGGAGTGAGAGTCTGGCTGGAGTAGCGAGTGGAGCAGGTGTGTTGTGTGACGCTCCCGCGAGTTGCCGCGCTTTCGGGGTTTGGCAGCATGTAATTGCGCTCGACTCGCGATGATAGTTTCTGACATGGTGTCGCGGACGGGAAGCATTAGCTGGCGCACATCAAGAGCCCGTTTCGCCTGGTGACCGTGTCGAGAAGAAGGCGCTCCAACATCCAGCTTCTGCAACAGCGACGGCCGACAATGAGTGACTGTCGCCACCTCCTCGATCGGCGACTTCAAACCTTCAATCAACCAACAAGGAAGACTAAAAGCACGTAAAGTTTCAGAACTGTATGGCAGACCTCAGCTTTTCAAATTGTTCCATTTGTCTCGCAAAATTACAGAAACTTAGCATGAACCTTTGTTGCTCATTGTCCCAATTGCATCACCAAGCAGAGTCCCTTCCTTTTCCGAAATGAACCCGAGTGTCGTTGAAATTCAAACGCCAGCATTAAAGTAATATAGCTAACTCGTTTTCACTGCTTTAATTTCAAAGTTCAATTATGGCATTAATAGCTGGCTACAATATTCAGATTACACAAGCACGAATTATGAGTGCGAGCTTTGTTACCGTATTTTAGCTTACCTGTGACTGCAGCTCAGCTTGGTACGTACTAAATTTTACTATTGTTAATTGTTCAGAATCATTTAATTCAAGTTCAAAGTTAAATCTCTTCTTTCTAAATTGCGTAGATTCAAGTAGCTTTTGAAATGATTGTTGAGGTAGTCCAAGACTAACCGTATTTTACCGAATTCCGATGTGCTTCAGAAAGAAAGCTCACTATTAACTTCAGTCACTAAATTAACTTTCGATTTTCCGGTTTTAGTAATTCTTTCGCTAAATTAAGTCAGAGTGTAGCGAAATTTATTACTTCTGACAAACTTTCAGTTTTCACACTACACGTGTCAACCTTCAGTTGCCACGCTTCTAGTGCTAATTATATGTGTAATAACCTTTCTTTTTCAGTTACTATAGTAATTGTCCTTAGGACTGGCGACCGTGATTTCCCCAAATCTCAAATACCTAATTACCGCTAGTTAATTGTTAATGTAACGGCTGCACATTTACTCTCTTTATTAACTTTACCCCTTTTCAAAATTAATTTCCACCAGTTTCATTAGCACATTTCCTTTCATTTAGATGTAACCCTTTCCTCCCTCTTTACCGACAGGTTAACTTCGGTGACGATTGCTTTTCCAAAACTCCCATTAGGTACACGCGGTTTCATTTTTCACTGTCATTAAGGTCGATAAGTGAGGGGGGAGGTTACACGTGGCGACCTGGTGACAGGACAATCTTCAAATTTGAGGTTGTTCTGGACACGAATTTTGCATTGTGCAAATCTCGTAACAAAGTACTGGTTACGTACAGGCCGTTACGTCAGCGAGAATAAGTAGTGGGAGTAATCCTAATTATATTTGAGGTTTGGCATTTATATTGAAAATTATTAAAATGAGTGAAGGCAACAATTACCAAAATTTGGTAGACTTGGATACGGAACAATCGGTCGAACAGTGGGAAACGCGCACCGCGGTACCCATTGTTCAGGGGCAGGCGGCTAGCATGAAAGACGCGACCGCCGAAACGCAACAAAGAGCAGAAATGGAATTCCAAACTTTAGAAAATGTTTCGGAATCGGAAGCGAAAATCAAATCTGTACCCCTTGGTGATGAATACGGGGGAACATGTATAGAGGAACCAGCTTCGGAAGTAAAACCGGTAGTCTCCGGGAATTTAACTGATTTATTGAATGTTTTGATTAATGAAATCAAGAGTCAATCGGCAGAAATTATAGCTCTGTCTGCCAAGCAAGAAGCTCAGTCTGAAAAGATTGAACGAAAGCTAGACAATCAGAACAAAGCTATTAATGTTGTTAACAACAATGTTGGAGTTGTTAATACAAAAGTTGATAAAATCAAAGAAGATATTGTTGTAATTAATACCGAAATCGGTAATCTTAAACAGGAAATGATAGGCGTTCAGGCGGAAATTGCGAGCATAAATACTCGTTTTGATTCCGAAATTAGCAGAATCGAGAAAAGTGTAGGAGAAGCAGTTGCTCCGATCATCGAGAATAAGGTGACGGAACAGATTCAATTAGTGAAAAAAGAGGATCAACAGAAGGTGGAAACTTTAAAGGCTTTAGTGTCCGAAGTAGACACTAAAGTGAGGGAGCAGGCTAATACCTGCGAAGAGAAAAAGAGGGAAGTGGAAACGCTTGCGACAACCACTTGCCAAGTAATTACGAGAGTGTCGGAATTAGAAAAGAAACTTGATGAAAAACAGAGCTATGTGCCAATCTGTGCACATAGTTCGGAATTGTTGACGAAAGAGGAGCGGTTCGACCCCTTGAAAAAAGGCGGTATACACGCGACGGATTTCATTAAGAATTGTGAAAGAGTTTTACCCAGATCATGGACTAATGAGAGAAAAATTAATGCGGTTATTGATGTGCTGGCTGGTGATGCCAAGCGTTGGGGCTTAAACCTCAACATTACGAACCTGACTTTTGACGAGTTTAAAAATTTGTTTCTGGCTGAATACTGGTCAGAGCAAAAACAGCAAAGTGTCTGGCGCGAATTTGTCGTATCGAGGCCTTTCGATGCGAATTCGCGCGGTTCGATGAGGGAGTTTTGTGAGGGCTGGATCCGCAAGTTGGAATATTTGCGTGATCGCCGCACGGAATCCGAAATAGTCTGGGAACTCTACAAGAAGCTTCCAGATGATGCAAAACGCTACGTAGGAAGCAATTATAGGACAGTCAATGATTTCCTGGAAAGAGTTGAGGACGAGGACAATTGGCGCAATAATCGCGACAGTGGTAGAGGCCGTGGTAACAACAACGGGTACCACCCCAACCATAACAACGATAACCATGGGAATAATGCATACCGCAGCAATAACAATAATGGTTCGGGCCGTAATAACAATCGGTACAATGCAAATGATAACAGGAATGACAGAAACCAGTATCATACTAACGTGATACGGGCTTCACAGAATAGTAATATCGCCAGAGGGTGTGATCAGCCGCCTCAGCAGCATCCGGGGAGCGTATCTGCTGGGACGAGACAGGGAAACCATTAGCCGCGCCGGTGAGGGGCCGACCGCGCGTGGAGAAATTTTGGCGGCCCAATAACAGGAGAAAACCCAGGTGTCGTCGTTATGAAAATTCCGTATGGAAAAATCAACGGCGGGAGAGTGTGCCAGTGTTAGGAGAAAGGAGTCCGCCCACAAGTAGTAGATCAGCTGTAGACACGGCAGTAGAAAATACATTCACTGTCAGTGAGAACAATTTAAGTAGTGTTCCGGAAATCGACTATAAAGTGGCAGCTGTAATACCCACAGTGGAACTGGAGATTGAGTTTAAGAATGATTCGCAAGTGTTGAAAGAAGATCAGATGTCGGATAAAACGTCCGTCATCGAGCGAGGGGATGCAGAGAGGGATGAGGTCTGGTTAAGGCAGTTCGGTCGCTTATACGACGAACTAAGAGATTATAGGGGCCTGTACGGGAGAAGTGTTTATGGGGAGCGCGGGCAGGATTTGCCGCGTTTCGTCCCGCAGGAAGATAGTATTTGTGAAGTGATGGAAAGTTCTGGCCCTAACCGGCAGACTTTACCAGAAATAGTTGATGTTAAGGGGGAGCACGAGCAAGATGCGTCGTGTTTCGTCCCGCAGGAGTTGAATGTTGAAGTAGTAACGGAAAGTTCTGGCCCTAACCGGCATACTTTACCGAAAGTTGTAGTGGTAGAAGTAGCCGACCCATCCGACGCGAACATCCAGTTTAAACATTGCGAGAGTATTAAGGAGAAAGATTATGAAAATTTTAGTGGTAGCCGGACACGATTGGTAGAGAAGCACGTAGATTACAGCGTGTATGAGGTTAGAGCTGACGTTATACGGTCAGACGGTAGCAGTGTGGGTTGCGCAGATCCAGAGGAAGTAATTTCAGATGCTACTGGGCACATTCTTCCAGGTAGATTGGCAGATGAGATCAATCTGACCAAAGAGGAATCAACGAAGGTGACAATTAGTGAAGTGATAGCAAAGCAGCGCTCACTAGTTGACGAGTTACAGGAAAAGGTTTCGATATTGGAGGCGAAGCTACAGACTAAGCCTCAGGACAGACGTGTTGAAATTGAAACTGTAAGTGAACAGAGGCTGAAAAAGCCGCCAGATAAACCGGATTTAGGATCAAAGCCGGATGGTTTTTTCTGGAATGACCTGGATATAGACGAGGATTTACTGTGGGAAAATAAAGAAACAGTCGAGGACATGTGTAGACAGATAGTGGTGTCTGTTAATATGCACGACCTACAACTAAACGTGTTGATTGACACCGGTGCAGAATTGAGTGCTGTATCTGGGAAAATATTTGAGTTACTGAAAGACAGACCTGGCATCGTAGTTATGCCAGTAACAGGAGTGAAAATTATCGGTGCTACTGGGAAGGCCAGTAAACCGGTCACAAAACAGATTTTTGTCAACTTCGAGATATGTGGGGCACGATTTGAACAAGAGTTTGTCGTCGTGCCAGACTTAACTACGGAAGTAATTATCGGGTTGGATTGGCTATTAAAGTACCATGCAGTGATTAACTGCGAAAGCAAAACTTTGACATGTACGTCCCAAGATAAAACAATAGTAGTTAGTTTTGACGAGGCAGGAGACGGTGTGCATAGGCAATACCAGCCTATACACATTGTTAACTGGCCGAATGGTATTGACGTAGGTATGAATTTGAACTACTGTAATGTGAGGAATCTCGGCATTGACAATAGTGTAGAAAGTGAATTGGAAAGTATTGTAGACGGTGTGTCAAACGTAACACACGAACAAAGACGAGGCCTGTATGAAGTAATAATGAGGAATAAGGGTGTGTTTTCAGACAAACCGGGTCTTGTGGAAGGATATAAATGCAAGTTGCATGTAATTCCGCACGAACCATTCTTCGTGAGACCGTATGCTACACCGCTGTCCAAAAAGGAAGCAGTGCAACGGGAGATAGATAAGATGATCGAATGGGGAGTGATTGAAAGAAGTACAAGTCCATACAATAACGGTTTGGTCATTGTAGCAAAACGGGATGGTAGTGTGCGTATCGTGATTGACGCACGCACGTTGAATAGGGTCGTTCAACGTGAAACAGACAGACCAGAGAGTATGGAGGAGATTTTGCAACGTTTTCATGACGTTAAGTTCATGACTAGCCTCGATCTGACAGCTAGTTACTGGCAAATAGAACTCGAAGAAGAATCTAGGCCATACACCGCCTTCTTGTTTGCGGGCAGGTGTTATCAGTATAGAGTACTGCCGTTTGGACTTAATATATCTGTGTCCGTATTCATCAGGGCCTTAGATAAAGTGCTAGGACCGGCTTTGAGTTCAAGATTAACTGTATATGTTGACGACCAGTTGTTGGCCAATGCCACTTGGCATGACCATTGTGACCTGTTAGATGAAGTTTTTAGAGCATTGCGCCGTGGCGGAATGACTCTAAAGCTAAAGAAATGCGAATTTGTGAAGCAGGAACTGAAATTTTTAGGGCATGTAATTACCACTGCTGGTATTACGAAAGACCCAGAGAAACTAGAGGCAATAAGGAATTGTCCTCCACCCAAGTCTAGGAAACAGTTAAAAAGTTTTCTAGGGCTCACAGGATTTTACCGTAAATTTGTAAAAGGACAAGTGTTTAATGATGAAAATTTGAATAACCTCTTACGCAAAAATGTTCCGTTTGTGTGGACTGACGGGTGTCAGACCGCTTTCGAGAGATTAAAAGACGAGTTGTTAAGATCTAACATACTATTTCATCCTGATTTATCGCTACCCTTCCATCTGGGAACGGATTCGTCGAATTACGGGGTGGGGGTAGAACTGTTCCAAGAAGTTGGTAAAGGGGAGGATAAGGAACACCGGACGATAGCGTTCGCGAGTCGAACTTTATCAAAAAGTGAGCGAAACTACACGATTTCTGAGAAAGAGTGTCTCGCTATCGTGTGGGGATTCAAGAAGTTCAAGAGTTACCTATGGGACCGTAAGGTGATTATTCATACGGACCATAAGGCGCTCACTTATCTGAAGGATTGTAAACTACTTCACGAAAGACTGACTAGGTGGTCGCTGTATTTACAGCAATTTAACTATGACATCTGTTACGTAAAAGGGACCGACAATTGCGTAGCGGATGCGCTGTCGCGGTTGCCCGAGTCTAATCAAGGTCTATTGAAAGATGAGGCAGATGGAGTGGTCAAATTGTACTATTTTAAAGAAGTTGAGGGACGTAAATTAATAATGAACATTTGTAAGAATCTACGTCGTCATCAGAACGAGGATGGTTGTTTAAATATGGTGAAAACCCGATATGCTGAAAAGAGTCCAGAAGGAGAGAAATTAAGGAAGTATTACAAGATATACGATCATATCTTGTACATACGTAAGGGTGAAGATAGTAATATTTGGCGGGTATGCTGGCCCAGCAAATACGTCACGGAAATAATAGACTACTACCATTTGGCGTATGGTCACTGTGGACCAAAGAAATGTACGGAAAAGCTGAGTGAAGTAGTGCATTTCAACAACATGTTAAAACGAGTTACTGACAGAGTGAAAACTTGCGATTTATGTCAGAAGGTGAAGGTTACCAACTGTACGAGTCGTGGTCCTATGCAAAGTATAAGGCCTAACGACACCTTTGAGTTACTGTGCGTGGACTTGTACGGACCTTTGCCCAAGTCATCAGGAAACTTTGCCTACATTTTAGTAGTGCTAGAAGCTTTTTCCAAGTTCATCAAACTATACCCGATTAGGAAAGCTACAGCCAAAGCGGTCTATAGCAAGCTGGTGAACGATTATTTTGTTCATATTGGTAAGCCCAAGGCGATTCTATCAGACAATGGGGCACAATTTACTTCTAAGTTGTGGAATGAAGGCATGGAAAGTAATGGGGTCGATGTGATCCATATTTCAGCTTATTGTCCGGCTGGGAATCCCGCTGAGAGGTATATGCGCGAGCTAGGCCGACTGTGCCGTACCTATTGCCATCACAACCATAGGGCATGGGGCAAATATGTAGCAGTATTTGAGAGAATTATGAACACCTTGAGACATGAATCGACGGGATTTTCTCCAGAGGAAATCCTGCTGGATGACAGAAGTAAAAGTTTAGTGGAAGAGATAATCAAATTTCCTCCACGGATTGACATTAGTATTGGTGTGAAAAAAGATCGTTTGCGAGAAGTAATGAAGCTAAAAGCCGATGCTCGCATACGTCGTCATGACGCTAAAGCGCGTTTTGCTAAGTTTGCGATCGGAGACTTAGTACTTGTAAAAGCTCATGAGAAATCGAGCGAGATAGACAATGAAATCTCTAAATTTAAGTTTGTTTATAATGGACCATATAAAGTCATTGGTATACCTCACACAAATGCTTATTGCTTAGAGTATCCAAGCTCTGGAAAGCTATTAGGTATTCGAAATATAGTAGATTTGAAATTGTACCAACCTAGGATCGATTAATACCACACAATGGGTAATTTGTACAATATGTAAATATAGAGTGTAAGATTTAAGGTTTGCTAGATTGCCATGCTTTTGACTGACCAAGGTCATTAAAGAAGTTGTAATTAATAAGTAATTAATTTTGATTAATCAATTTAATTTTAATCAATTTAATCATGATCTAATCAACTGAAAAATCCAAGCTGCTAGTTTAAGTTTTCAGCTGAGTCACAGTAGATTAAGCAATGTAAATATGATTTTGTAACTAGCTGTAAGATTTCATGAATATGTGTTTTACTAGTCATTGCCGATGTACTTAGACGCTGTTTTAAGTTTCAGGCTTGTACATGTGTGATGATGGACAGTGTTGAGTTATCCACTGTGATAGTGTTTATGGACTCCTTGAGATTACTCGGGAGTGAGTTTTTCCGAAAGAATTCAGTGGAACGGACGTTCTGGAAACGCCGTCACAAGGGCGAGTGAGATCAAGCGTGCCGCACACGCGGGCGCAACAATACTGGCGAGGCGAGCCGCTGTCGGCTCTTGTGCCGCTGTTGGCTCTTGGGCCGCTGTCGGCATTCTTTGTACTTGCGAGTACGGAAGGCGGAATTGTTTTTCTTCCTGGACAGCTGAAAGAATTCTACTGTCAATATTTATGTTTTTTTCGATCTGATGTGTGTTATTTTCTTGTTTAGCGTTTAATGGACTCCCATGACGAGAATATTAATTATGAAAGGGTTATGTAAAAATGTGTATTCTATGTAATTAATTATTAATTTGCGTATTTTGATCTACCTGTTTTTATGACCATGTACTCTGATTAATTTTGCAAATAGTATTCCATTCCTCATAGTGTTACGAATTTTAATGATTTTGGAATAGCTAAACCATTTTCTATATTTTCTATGAATTTTAATATGTTGTCAACCTGTTTTATTTTGATCAAGATGACAGAGTGGAATAAGATTAGGAGTGTCTCCACTCAATTATTATGGTCTAAAAAATTGATTTATGGTTAATTAGACGAATGCTAAATTTTGTTGATGTTTTGAGCATATGCATTTCCGCTGTTTCTTTTTTGGGACATTTTCTGAGTCTGTTTACGTTACACGAACATCCTCAGACAATGTGGGGCACGTGTAACGCCGGAAATGCATATCCTCCTATTTCCATCTATTGTACTATTATTTTTTTCCTTGTTTTGTTACCTCAAGATATGACATTTCTGTCTCTTTATATATTGTAATTGTTTTACTGTTTGTATATATATATTTATGCACTTATGTCGATGTATAATTGGTTTGTTTCGTAAATATTATTTGTATTTTTACGCTGGGTCTTGCCTAGGGAAAACTGCTATCCAACGATTACATCGATAGGTCGTGTGAAGACTCAAAGTGTGTAGGATCTTTGGGAGTGTTAACTCTGCCGCGTGGAGCGCGGGCAGTCGGAGTGAGAGTCTGGCTGGAGTAGCGAGTGGAGCAGGTGTGTTGTGTGACGCTCCCGCGAGTTGCCGCGCTTTCGGGGTTTGGCAGCATGTAATTGCGCTCGACTCGCGATGATAGTTTCTGACATGGTGTCGCGGACGGGAAGCATTAGCTGGCGCACATCAAGAGCCCGTTTCGCCTGGTGACCGTGTCGAGAAGAAGGCGCTCCAACATCCAGCTTCTGCAACAGCGACGGCCGACAATGAGTGACTGTCGCCACCTCCTCGATCGGCGACTTCAAACCTTCAATCAACCAACAAGGAAGACTAAAAGCACGTAAAGTTTCAGAACTGTATGGCAGACCTCAGCTTTTCAAATTGTTCCATTTGTCTCGCAAAATTACAGAAACTTAGCATGAACCTTTGTTGCTCATTGTCCCAATTGCATCACCAAGCAGAGTCCCTTCCTTTTCCGAAATGAACCCGAGTGTCGTTGAAATTCAAACGCCAGCATTAAAGTAATATAGCTAACTCGTTTTCACTGCTTTAATTTCAAAGTTCAATTATGGCATTAATAGCTGGCTACAATATTCAGATTACACAAGCACGAATTATGAGTGCGAGCTTTGTTACCGTATTTTAGCTTACCTGTGACTGCAGCTCAGCTTGGTACGTACTAAATTTTACTATTGTTAATTGTTCAGAATCATTTAATTCAAGTTCAAAGTTAAATCTCTTCTTTCTAAATTGCGTAGATTCAAGTAGCTTTTGAAATGATTGTTGAGGTAGTCCAAGACTAACCGTATTTTACCGAATTCCGATGTGCTTCAGAAAGAAAGCTCACTATTAACTTCAGTCACTAAATTAACTTTCGATTTTCCGGTTTTAGTAATTCTTTCGCTAAATTAAGTCAGAGTGTAGCGAAATTTATTACTTCTGACAAACTTTCAGTTTTCACACTACACGTGTCAACCTTCAGTTGCCACGCTTCTAGTGCTAATTATATGTGTAATAACCTTTCTTTTTCAGTTACTATAGTAATTGTCCTTAGGACTGGCGACCGTGATTTCCCCAAATCTCAAATACCTAATTACCGCTAGTTAATTGTTAATGTAACGGCTGCACATTTACTCTCTTTATTAACTTTACCCCTTTTCAAAATTAATTTCCACCAGTTTCATTAGCACATTTCCTTTCATTTAGATGTAACCCTTTCCTCCCTCTTTACCGACAGGTTAACTTCGGTGACGATTGCTTTTCCAAAACTCCCATTAGGTACACGCGGTTTCATTTTTCACTGTCATTAAGGTCGATAAGTGAGGGGGGAGGTTACAAGCAGGGGACTGTTAAAGCTGGTGGAGGCTCCGTAATGCTATTGGACGTGTGCAGTTGGAGTGATAAGGGACCCATGATAAGTCTAGATGCGATTCTAGCAGGTGACACATACGTGAGCATCCTATCTGATCACCTGCATTCATGCATGTTCATTGTGCATTCCGACGGACTTGGGCAATTCCAGAAAGACAGTGCGACGTCCCACTCGTCCACAATTTCTACAGAGTGGCTCCAGGAACACTCTTCTGAGTTTAAACACTTCCTCTGGCCGCCAAACTTCGCAGACATGAAGGTTATTGAGCGTATCTGGGATGCCGTGCAACGTAGTGTTCAGAAGGGATCTCAGCCCCCTCGTACTGTTACTTAATTATGGACAGCCCTGCAGGATTCATGGTGTCAGTTCCCTCCGGCAATACTTCAGACATTAGTCGAGTCCATGTCACGCCATGTTACGACTCTTGTGCGTGCTCGCGGGGGCCATACATGATACTCGGCATGAGTACCAGTTTCTTTGGCTCATCAGTGTTAATGACACTGTTATTCGACATGGTTACTAACTCTCGCTAAACAACTGTCGGAATGTTCTAGAGTCGTTGAGATCCTCGACGAAGGAAATTCCCTGCTTGGTCACCGAGCCAATCGAGAACTGCTGTGTGAACATCCTCAGTGTCGGAAAATCTTTTTCTCCCACGTCCTTCCTCTTGTTGAAAAGATGTCAATGATACAAGATCTGGACCTTACGATGTACATTTTCTAATGTTCCATCGAACGCTTTCAAAAAATGCTTTTGTTGTGCGCACCTTGCAGGGCGTTTCACTGTCGTGCAGGATAACAATCGTTTTCTTTGTTCTTTATAGAGTTTCGCACCAATGTCAGTGTTACACTTTAGGAAGCAGCGTTAGGGACTGTGCCATTGCCATAATCTCTTAGTACACAGTGAAAGTAAAAGTTGCCTGTGACCTTCCCTGCTGATGGTGTAGTGATGGGAGAACAGACTGGTTTTAACAACCAGTTGTTGAGTCGATTGTTGTTCAGTTCGGTCGGTTTTTTCAGACGAATGAAATAACCGAACTCTGGTACCATGGCGGCTAAGTGAGTGTTTCCAGTCATTCAACCGTTTTACGATTTCACTCAATGCGAGACAACCGACTGCGGCCGTTGTATGTATGTTTTCGCTCACTGACCTGGTCTGAGCGGTTTCGTTCAATGCCACACAGCCGACTGACAGAAGTCACTGTTGGTTACGACAGTTACGTGAATGTATTCACTGAGTCTCCGAGCTAGAGCGATTTTATTTACTCAATTTTTGAGCATTTTCGTTTATACATGAAGCAAGGTTAGGATTGACTCCTTTTTTACAGACATATAAAATATGTTATTTCAAGAAGATACGAAAAATGTTTCATTTCTAAATATTTTCAGAATGTGTGTATTTACGTAATTGAATAGGAATTTTTGGGCTTATGGAATTAAATATAAACTTTTCTTTTTTATAAAAAAAGTTTAACATCCGTGCTGCACCCAAAATTTGTAAATGAACAATCCATTTTTAACACGTTGGCATCTTGTCGATTTCTTCTCTGTTTTTGTAGTGCAAATTTTGCAGTTTATTTTAAAGTAAGTTCCGGGTAAACTACACACTGGAAACTTTCAGCATACTCCAAAACTGGATGACAGTGTAATATTAGACTTCCTGGCAGATTAAAACTGTGTGCCGGACCGAGACTCGAAATCAGGACCTTTGCCTTTCGCGGGCAAGTGCTCTACCACATTCTGGAATCATACCCCAGGCTGTGGCTAAGCCGTGTCTCCACAGTATTCTTTCTTTCAGGAGTGCTAGTCCTGCGAGGTTCGCAGGAGAGCTTCAATAAAGTTTGGAAGGTAGGAGACGAGGCACTGGCAGAAGTAAAGCTGTGAGTACGGCCGTGAGTCTTGCTTGGGTAGCTCAGATGGTTGAGCACTTGCCCGCGAAAGGCAAAGGTCCCGAGTTCGAGTCTCGGTCCGGTACACAGTTTTAATCTTCCAGGAAGTTTCATATCAGGGCACACTCCGCCGCAAAGTGAAAATTACATTCCATTGCAATATTAACTCGTTTTATAATCTGGTGTGTGGCAGAGGGTAATTTGTTTTTCGGTCTACCTGTCCGTTAGGTAAAAATATTGTAACTGATTTTAAAGTAACTTCCAGATACGCTGGAGACTTGAAACTTTCAAATTAACTCAGAAGTGGTTGAAAATGCAATACTAAATCGCTTTCTTTCCTGGTGTGTCCAGGAGAGTACTTGGTGTACCAATACTACTTGGTTTCCTGTTCTAGTCGCTAATGTTTCGTATTTGAGAATTATTGCTGCTAAGCTTCCATGTGAGTTCTATCCTCTCTAACTTTTAGCTTTGCGGTGTCTTCGCGAGGTACATGTAGGAGGAATCAGTATTTTGACACAGGTAAAGAGAAACTGGAATAAACATAAAATTGGCCACATGTCTCTCTTTTAATCTCATGAACATGTTTGAAATCAGCTGAAAAATTTTACATACACGAGACAAACTGCAGAAAATAACTATATAAATAAAAAACTTTTTAATATAAAACGTTTCTAAAATGGACTAGCAAGTGCTTAATAATTCCTCCTAGCCCCATAAATATTCCTAATGCCACACAGATAATCTTGAAAATATAGTGTTCGTGAATTTTCAATAGCTGTGACATTACTTGCAAATGTGAAAACGGAAAACGTGGAACACGTGCAGTGGATAATGGTAACGGCCGTTGAGAAACCGCAGTATACATCCTATTTGTTGAAGCACAATAAAATTGGGAACGTCTTAGGTCAACTATTCGCGCATCTGTTACCTATTTCATCCATCCTTCGATTTTCGTATTAAAAAGCCACAAGCTCAGATTTTAAGAACTATCTGTATGCGGTTAGAAGAAGTTTTTTAAATTATTGTAGTCCTTTTTAAAAATGTGTTCCATTAAAAAGGTTTCTACTATAAGAATTACTTTTAATTTAAAGTTGTTGAATCTCTGTCTCTCTCTTCTTGATAATACCTTTTCGGTGAATGCTCAGGTGTCATGAACATTAACCACGTATTATTTTTATTGGTCACTTCACATGTGGCATTTTATGCATGTACTGCAACTTGTGGGAAGTATCTTCTAGCGAAAAGTATTTGTCATCATTTGTTAATTTCCTGTGTATTTCATTATATGAACCATCCTTGCAGATACTATACATCGCGCTAAATTCCTTTTGAGATTCACGTCTTATCAGTCATATGGCTTCTTTCATTCATATGTATTGATCTGATTCATATATAAACATATTTATGTAATAGTTAAGGCTTCTTTGTTTTCATCAGAATTTTGGTAGGTTAGAATCACTTCCAGTATTATTTGTTTCCATTTAAGTGACAGAAACGAGTAGCATACATTTATAAATTCAAAACTTTGCACATTCTTAGATGAATCGAATCAATAGTCTTGACGTTGCATTCCAAGGTTGCCTCTGAAGGTAGTCTTGTAGGTATTGAAATGTTCCTGAGTAATAGTGCTAATATGTTAACGTGTTTTTCGTGTCGTAAGGATTGGTGTATTGTGTTAATGAGGCCGATATGGTAAACCAGCTCAGTATTTGCTTAGACGAGTGTGGAGAATCCGCGTGAAAAATCCCACTCAGGCTGGCTGACCAAAGCGATTCGAAATGCCGGGAATCAAACCGAGGAGGCACTCGCCTTTCCAAGCCTGGCCCACAGACACACTTTTGCAAAAAATACCTTAAAATATCTGAGTTGATTAACATTGTGACACCTCTTACCCATGTTCAAATACGCTGTGAGCGTGCTCGCTCAATTTTAGTATGAACTGAAAAGATACGCCATTTAATTAGCTTCGGCGAAAGCTATATGTTTGCAGCACTTGATTTCCCCTGAGTGGTCGTAGTTTTGATGGCGACCTGGGCATACTGGAGGCCATTTATACAAGTGTCTGAAATAAATCCTGACCTTTTTTTGTGCCTGAGAAAATTCGATTGGTTGGAAATAAATACACTGTAATAAACGTGAGGTAAAATTCATTGAATGAATTATTATGTCGTGATATGAACGACACTCTCCTCAAATGATCTCACCGGACATAGAAACGGAGAACAACAACATCAGGGTGCTGAACCGTGTCACCTGCAGAAGCAGCAAGACAAACACGTGCCACGAAGTAGTCGGTAGATTCTACGTTTTAGCCTACTAAAAGCCCAGAATCTAGCACGCTTAGATGCTCTCCTCTACACTTACAGGACTTCCAAAAGATCTGTACGACTTCGATCATGTATGTTTCTGAAGCGTGAACTGGTAGAAATGTGTGGTTTGTGGCATAATGTTCATGCACAAACCCAAAGCCGTCTTTATTTTTCGTACTTTTCCACGTTAGTTATTAGACAAGTTGGCACAGTGTGTTGAATGGTTGATACAGACCAGATTTGACGCCCAGGTCCTACGGAACCACATTACAATTTCTTCTTTGGGCCTGACCTGCAAGAGTAGCGAGCTCCCATTAAAGCAGCAACAGCACACGGTAACGAAGACTCGCTTGGCTGGACTTGGAACTGGAATATCGCTCATCTGTCCTGTGTCCTACAGATGACGCACACATTTTAGATGACCATTCGTCCCTCCTTTTTTACCCAGACAGTAACGATTTTTCTAGCTGTATCCCAGTTGTTTTCAAAAGTACTTTGGGAAGCCCAGTCGTATCGAATTTAACAATTATGAAGCTATTTATCCCAAATTACATGATCATTTCGCCTGTATCAGTACGCTGCTACTGAGTGGGTATTTTCCCAAATAAGTAATGTATGGAGCAAGGAAAAACACAGGTTGTGCTAGAAACTACAAAAGCAATGTTAGTGACTAGAGTGAATTATGATGAAACTTGAGTTGAATGTTTTCATGTGCTTTTGAAGTATACAGACGTGCTGGGGAAGATATACAGTGATGATAAGTACTGTATGTCTGCTCGCAGTCCATCTTATGCAGTACTAATCAACTATAAATTAATTTACTTTCTGCAATAAATTAAGGTGGTAGCTTGCATTTATTACATTTCATTAACACTTTTTTTAAATATCAAAAATAGTCTCGAATTTCAGTGTTAACAGACTAATCTCTGTTAAATCGCTAATAGAACCTTAGGTGTGTTTGAACATTACGCCGCTAACCACACGTTTCCACCTGTCCCTATTTCCGACATGTATGCGATCCAAGTTGTAAAGATTATTTTCGAACACCCTGCATTTTCCGCACTTCTTTAATGAGAGAATAGAAGCCGCCGAAAATCGGCGATCGCATGCAGCGCGACGCATTGCCTGTCAGACAACTGGATGTTTTAATTGCCATTTGCCTTCTACTCATTGAGCTATATTAAAGCTGACTTATTTTACGATCATATCCCTTACTGCAAATGAGTACTGCGTTTGAACACGAACGTCTCCATAATGCAGTTTCACAAATCTCTCTTACTGTCGTGTGCAATTTACATCTGCTGATCGGTAGGTATCGCACGCACGCCGGCGTTGTCAGCGCAGGAACGCAAGCTAGGAAACATTCTCCCTTTTAAGCTCGCGCTACCCGTGGTTCACCGTGGCCAGCGGCCAATTATTGTCCACAGACTGTGTGTGTCCGGGACAATAATCCGATCTGATCCACATGTCCGGAGTTTCCGTGATGGCAGGCCTACCCCGGTGATACGTCAGCTCATTTAGTTAAGCGTCAATGGCACCTGGAATAATTTAATCCGCAATATGTGAATCTGTTTTAAACGACGAAAAGAAAAATTACTCCTTTCAGTACACTGTTTTCCCTTGGAAATAAAGAATGAATAATTCAGCGAATATGCAAAGCTACAACGGTGTCGGAAGTTTTCATTCGGTTTCACTCTCAGACAGCTTTCACCCGAAAGAAAAATGAGTAATAATACAGCCGGCATGTATCTTACGCACTACCGTCGTAAGGTTGCCTGGGAGTGAAATGACCGGGCAAAATAAGGATTGAACATCATTCGTATCAAAATATTTTTTAACACTCTTCAGGGAAAGTAATTTCACCAATTGGGTCAGAAGGACCTTCACATATCAACAGCAAACTATGCAGTTGGATACAGCAATTTAAGGACAGATACTGATAATCGACCAACAATGTATTTCAATGAAATCAAATAACTAAACGTTGCAGTGTTAATTCAAATAGTTGCTTTCAACACTCCAAAAGCCATTCATGAGAAAATGAAGTATGGAAGTTAAAAAGTGAAACAAAGCAGTTTTGATATGTCGCTGAAAGACGATGAAGTAGCCGGCCAAGACGGCCACCCCGCACGTACACCTGATAATGAAGAGTTTCAGCGGCGTACTGAGATTCAGTTGCAAATCAGGCCAGGAGGCAGGAACGGTAAATACTTAACCTTCGCGCGGAACAGAAAACGTAGGTGGAATAAAGACGCGAAATGTTGGCAGATGAACCTTACCTAAGTTAAACACAAACTCGGCTTCGACGTATAACACACCAGTTACATTCAACACGATTCGCCGCGTAAGACGCGTAGGCTTGCAGGCTCCAAGTAACTAAAGAAAGCGACTTGGTGATTTAGTGCACTACGTACCAGGCAAAAAAGTAGTTGTTAATGTCATTAATGATTACACATTGAACATAAATAAATTTACTAAACCCAAGTAATTTAAAACACACTATCAAATCAAAACTCTATGACAATTACCGACTGGAAGCTGTTATGTTTTGATACAGGCGACACGCTCCTCAGATCACCTCACCAGACACTTAAACAGGGAACAACAACAACTGCAGGCTGTACCGAGTCTGCTACAGATGCGGCTAGACACAAACACGTGCAGGAAACGACCCAGTCGCAGTCACCACTCTCACAACGGGGTGCGGTATTAGTCTTCAGCAGAGGAGTCGAAAGCAGCTCACTGAGTGTACAGACCCGCTCGGCGATGACAAACATTTGAAAACCTTTTAACAGCCGGGAGATATGTGGCTAGCGACCACTCACCGCTGGCCTCCAGACCTGAAAGCCCAAAGGAAAAGTGTGTCCACTACCGTTTCCGGTGCACGTCCCTCGTGTCCGGGAGATGCTCACCCAGACAAACTTGGGGAGTCATATGGACGGCAGAGTAAACAGCCGGCCCGTTTCCACGCACACCTGCACTGTCCGTGATGCTTCACTCATTGCCTCTCCGGCAAAAAAGCCACGTCTCCCTCACGCCAAAGATCGTGGTCTTTGAGACGTGACGCAAGCTATCGATCGCGCAACGGTTCAGTGGAAAACTACAATCGACTGACTTGACTGTTATCATTCGGCTGCACCCAGGAACTGGTTTCAGTCAAAAGAATGGATGAGTAGTCCAACCAACTGAATCGATTATTTTCAACTAGTTGTTCCCACAGGCTAGTTTCACACAAATGAATGAATAAATAATTCAACCGATAAATAAAACCCCAACCGGATGAGTCGATCGTTTTCCAACAACCGAATGTAGTGATCGTTTTCATTCGGTTGTTCCCGTCACTATGATGGTGTTAATTTGAATGTCTTCGTCGCGAAGCCGGCCGCTGTGGCCGAGCGGTTCTGGGCGCTTCAGTACAGAACAGCGCTGCTGCTACGGTCGCAGGTTCGAATCCTGTGTCACGCATGGATGTGTGTGATGTCCTTAGGTTGGTTAGGTTTAAGTAGTTCTAAGTCTAGGGGACTGATGACCACAGATGTTAAGTCCCATGGTACTTAGAGCCATTTGAACCATTTTGAATCTTCCGCGGAGGTGAAGAGGTGTGCCTCCATTCTGCAGACTTTCACTCCGTACCAGATGGGGAATGATGGTCCCATGTCTCATCACCCGTAATGCCTTCCGCAGTGTAACGCTCAAGGAAGAGAAGCACCTTGAGCGTTTGTGTGACAGTGACAACGGAGCACATCGTGAGCATAAGTGATACTGCAGACGACCTCGGATGATAGACTCATAAGTGCTTATTGAGGTGCGCCCCTGCTGAGCAACGCCCGTGGTATCCACCGTGCAACAGTAGTCACCCTGCAATTGCCGCGAATCAGTTCCCTGTTTGTCTGGACATTATCACCTGTGGGCAATGTCTATGGTCTTCCTTACTTACAACATCAACTAAGTTTTCTCCAAGTACTTCAACTTTGGAATACGTTTCCAGTTGGTGGGCAATTTCAATCCCACACTGTGGTGCACCTGATAGATTTCAGCCGTCCTGCAGTGAGTCCCATCATGGACATTAAAAGGGTTGGGTTCAGAAAATAATCTTTCCTATACTGGGCAGGTCGAACCGAAACAATGCCATAAAAAGATGAAGCAGGGAAGAGAACGAACGTCGAATCTAGTGAAGTTTCTGAAGAGCACAGGCAAGGAGCTACTACCACAAAAAGCAATCAGCGAAGAGCGCACCAAAATGGGCGCGTTTAAACTAACTTGAACCAGCTCATACTTGCCATGCTCAAGATGAATGTGACTGAGGATTAGGGAACAGAATCTGGACTGCCATCTTAACTGGATATTTAATCTCGCTGACTTCGGAGCGTGGGTTCGAATCCCGGTACCACATCAGATTTTTCTAAGCTAGGTTGATCTGGAATGGTGTCCATTCAGCCTCGGTAGGAAAAATAATGCCCTTCTTTAATGAAGAAGCAGCTGCTTCATCAGGATTTATCCACTGGAAATAACGGCTGGAGAGACTATGATATGTTGATCACATGTGTCTAATCTTTGAGTGGTGGTCTAATAGACTCGGCTGAACTGTCGAAACTAGGCTAACTTTAAATTTCTGTCCATAGCTGGTTACGGTAGACACAAATCTTGGATGTTTAATGGGTAACCGTACCGTAATGTCATGAAGCTGTAGTACAAAAACAGTCCTACAGCAAGAATGTAAACATATGATACTGTAAGGAAAAGTTGCTCTAAACTGGTCTCCAACCTTCCTCCAACCCCCCCCCCCCCCCCCCCCCCCTCGTTCTCCCGTTCTGCATTCTCCTGAACTCTAGTCTCTAGTGTAAATTGTAGTCTAGCTTCCTACCAGCATGTAGCGTAGCGCACAACTTCCCCACTCTACCTGTCTCTAATCAGCTCGCCATTGTATGTTTTGACAATTTAAAACGGTTTACATTGTACCACATTTTTCGTTACTTCTAGATATTGGGAGGTGAGCTATCGACCTGTATATGTTTTTCAATTATGTGGTTTAAGGTTAATGTTTATGCTCAAACTGTTTTTTTAGATGTTTGGTTAAAAATGTACTGGATAAACAAAATAAAAGCTATAGAAGCGGATCACATTCAGTTGTTGAAACCAGTCTTGTTACTACACCGCTTACTGCTGTTTCATATTTCAGATCTGCCAGTAGTAGTACACACTTTTATTCTATTGGAATTCCAAAATGGTAGTGGGAAAGGTTTATCAAAGAAAGTGGAGCTCGTCTAAAATTACTCAAGATATTGATGCAGTTCTGATAATGAAGAGCTGGAAGAAGGCAACAAACAGTTCGGTGTTCCAAAACCAACACTTACGAGGTTGTCCAAAATGAAGGACAATGCAGCAGATACAGTAGCAAAAACAAAAAGACGCAGACGAATAATTTTGATTTAAGATCTTGAAGAGGAGCTGGTTAGTATAGCTCTGTTAAGGAAATTTCTTTCTTTGGGCATACTCGTAATGACTTGTGAACAATAGCCGTACAATTTTCAAAGAGAAATAGCAATGAATACCCTTTCAGAGACAAAACTGCTATGAAAAAGTTGGTTTAGTCTTTTTACTAAGTGCTAAAAAACGAAACGGTCAGAAAGAAAGCCTACAGGAACGTCCTATAGTCGTGCTCTTGCGTTCATCAAAGAAAACAGACAAATTCTACACCCTTATACATGATATACACGTAGCATTATACCTACTTTGAAACTAGATTATTTTTGCTCTGACTTAAGATATTTCTACAATTTCCTTTACTGTTGTTTTGATTATTTTTTATGAAGCAACTAACTTTCTAATTCTTTAACTGAATTGTGTATGGTGATTAGTTTTGTAATACATTTTAATTATATTGCCTATAAGTAAAATGTAAATACTACATAACATTATACAGCAAATGTACATGCTTTTAAAACATGTTTTTCGCTTCTTTTTACTTTTTAAAAACCAAAAACCAAATCACGGTCTTATTTTGGACACTTTCTTGTAGTAACGAAATCCAAATGCCACGTGTTTTTTTTTTTGTTATTTTTAATATACAAAGAGCATATCTTTAATATACAGAGAGCATGAGTTACCTCTTATACCGCTAAGTAGGATACAGTAGGCATACGTCACAATGTGCGAACTAAAACAATGGTGAAGAAACTAATAGAAATTAAATATTAAATGCTTTTTCGGTAGTCACATGTTTCACAGAAAATTCTTTAACATCGGTACAAAGCTAACGACCTCTACCAGCCCAGCTTCTAGAATATTTGCTGCGAACACCCGAACAAGTGTATGTAAATTCGGGCTAGAAGTGGAGAAAGCTAAAGAAAGGAAAGAAAATACTGATGCCAGCTGCATCGGGACTTGATGCGGAATCAGCGGCGACCAGTGACAATATGTGCGCCGCACAGGATCTCGGACCCGGGATCCCCGCTTTAGGCAGTTACTTTAACCACTACGCCACCAGAACCCAGTATTTATCGCTACTACACGGCCTGTCTCGGTTCGCCCCTCGCACCTCCCACATTCGTACACAATCCCACCTATCCACAGTCCCTGTCCATGTCTTCCATGCTCGCTACTGTAAGACTGCCGCAGGAGGTTGGACGTAATGGTGAACCCGCACTGAAGAAGGGGGATCCGTTGCCAATTAATTAAATGAATGCGTTGTGGCTGTTCTGTCGGACATGTCCGAATGCAAAGGCACCACACATTCATACAAACGAACATGTTTACTTAGCGAGATATCCGCACACTCGACGCTGTTTCGTTCTTGTTTAATGGCCTTAGCTGCAGTATGGTGCTTCTCCGACCTATGGTTGTCTGGTGAATTATGCTCGGTCCGGCATCCCTACTGTGCTCTGACCCTATTCCAAGTTGTTTCCCCGTATACTATCTCTTCTCGCTTGTCAGGGGACAAAACGATGTCAGTGTTGAGGAACTTCACTGAAACGTCCATAGTCAAGATACTTGTTGACGGATGGCTATACACGAGGCTATCGCTTGCTCTATTCGAGTATGGCATTTTTTGCCCCTGCTGCACCAGAGCTTCGAGCAGCTGCCATCTGGCGACCACGGACCTGTTTTTGGAGCTGGATAACTGGCTGCCAGGACTTGGACAGCTTGTGTTGCTGCTCACGGGCTCGAAGGTGCCACGGGTGGGAAAACGGAAGATTCCATAGTACGACACAGTTTTATCTCGAAGGTATATGATTAAATGCAATACGGCGAATATGATGAAAAACTGAAACTTGAGTCCACTTATAAAATGTGCTGCAATGGTGTTATTAATAGGTCAAATAGGTCGCTTTGCAAAGGGCTGGACTGCAGGTACTTAGTAAAACACACACACACACACACACACACACACAGATACGTGCGTTTGCGCAATGTAACCACAACACCATCCATGCAATAGAACAAAATAAGTTACTTTTACAATAATACTGGTGAACGTAGTTTTGGAATACGGCAGACTACCGAATTCATTAATAAACGGAATCAAATTATTATAGTGCGCAGTCATCATGAACTGAGTGTCTGTTGCAGGCTGACACTGAACTTCGTTTCAGAAATTTAAATCTGAATGTGTCATAGCATATTATGAAATGCTGTCAAAACAACTTAGAAGGAATCTACACGATACTGCTGGGATAAAAATTATCAGAGTCAGTGGACCATTGGACCATCACATGTACTACATCTACATAAGAACAAGCCACACACACAAACACACACACACACACACACACACACACACAGAGACCAGAGAGAGAGAGAGAGAGAGAGAGAGAAAGAGAGATAGAGAGAGATCTAGCAGCAAACTAGAGAAGAATAAAGCAAGAAAAGAGAAAGAAAGAAAGGAAGTGAGAAAGGGAACGAGAGAGAAATCGGAGGGGCGTTTCAAGTTAATGGAGACCGAATGAGAGACAGAAAGAAAGAGATGGAGAGGAAGAGAGAGAGAGAGAGAGAGAGAGAGAGAGAGATCGAGGAAGAGGAAGGTTGGGGATTTGTGGGGACAGTGAGGGGGCGAGAGAGATGGCGGATGATGAAGAAAGCAGGAACTGCTTACCAATTTTTACGCTCCTAAACGCAGCGGTGCTCTTCAGAAACTAGAACAAGTTATGCAATGGACGTAAAGAGAGACTTTTCGAACAGGTTCTGCAAAGTAATGGCAGAATGAAGGCACCAGCATAGCTGGATGGACATTTCCACAGCTTCGTAAAAGTTGGCGATTGGACCGTAATTGATGTCTTCTCGTACTTCGTTTCTTAGGGTTAATTGGCTAAGTTTGATAGCGCCACGGGTGGAGAAGCAAGAAAAAAAATTTACCTATCACCGGACCGCTTCTCTGTTTCTTACAGAAGTCATGCCACCCAGGGGAATCGTTCCAGAAATTGCGGTGTTGCGCGTTTCTTGTATGATCCTTGTATTTGAATTCAGCGACCCGTCAGATATTGACCTTGTACAACTCTGTAATTCTTGGCCTCATAAGGAAGCAGCAAGCGGTTTCTCTTTGGCATTTTCATTCAGCGATGATATTACTGAGTAGCACTACGAAGCTGCTTTAACCTTCTAATCTAAAACGTATCCGCTCTCATTTCATTTAAAACTACTCTCAGCGTGAATAAAAAAGTTCTTAATCATCTAAGTAGATGTTTTCCAGTGGTTTCTTCACTTTCAAAAATGGTTCAAATGGCTCTGAGCACTATGGGACTCAACATCTTAGGTCATAAGTCCACTAGAACTTAGAACTACTTAAACCTAACTAACCTAAGGACATCACATACACCCATGCCCGAGGCAGGATTCGAACCTGCGACCGTAGCAGTCCCGCGGTTCCGGACTGCAGCGCCAGAACCGCACGGCCACCGCGGCCGGCTCACTTTCAAAGTATGTCCACATAAACCAGAGAATTAACTTTTCTACTAATGTATAATTGACTTCTGGCGTACATACTTTTTACTGATCACAAATTAAAAGGATTTGCAGAGATATTTAAGCAGCATTTGACCGTCTTCGTATAAATGTTTAGGGTACTCTTTCTTAGGTTTGTGTTAATATGAAAACTGTGTATTCAATTATACCAGTAGGCAACATACAAGTTGGCGGCTAACCAGTTGGTTGTATTGAAACATCCATTTCAGTTCTTTAGTTAATTTCAAAGTCCATCATTTCTTTTAAATTTTTGTGTCATCTAATCTTGTAAACTTGGCTGTGATGTGTTATGCACTCCTAGTTCTATCTCCAAGAATGGGATAGTGTAATCCGACAGCCCTTTGACAGCAGGGTGTGTCCAACTTGCAGAATTTATGAAAGTGGGCGTTGGAATATATATGACTAAGACGCGTTTCCCAGAAAGGACAATAACACTGGTAATAATAACAGGGTATCCTCCGGTTATCCTGCATTTGTTTTTTCTTCTATATATTGAGTGTTTGAATGTCAATGAACTGTTTACTTAGGGTCGAATTAGAACATTGGCATAAAAGGAAATAGTCTATAAGATATTAGTTAGGACAGTTATTCTTGAACATTGCTTTCTATTTGCCATCGGACTTGGTGTAACTTTTATCCTGACATCTTTCTATCTTTTAATTAAAAAATATAGTGATGTGTTAAAATTCAAGTCACAGCGGTATACAAATATACAGATGGCGGTAGTATCGCCTGCACAAGCTATAGAAGGACAGAGCATTGTCAGAGCTATTGTTTGTACCCAGGTGTTTCATGTGAAAACGTTTCCGACGCAGTTACTGCCGCAAGACGGGTATCAATAGGTTTTGAACGCTAAATGGTAGTTGGAGCTGGACGTATGGGACATTCCATTTCGGAAGTTGTTAGGGACTCCAATATACCTAGACTCACAGTGTGCCGAGAATACCAAACTACAGGCATTATCACTCTCCGTGGACAACACAGTGGCCGACGGCCTTCTCTTAACGACCGAGAGTAGAGGCGTCTGCGTAGAGTTGTCAGTGCTAACAGACAAGCAACACTGAATGAAATAAACGCAGAATCAATGTAGGACGTACGACGAACGTATGGCTTTGGACAGTGCGGTGAAATTTGGCGTTAATGTGCGATGGCAGAAGACGACCGTCGCGAGTGCCATTACTAACAGCACGACATCGTCTCCAGAGCCTCTCCTGGGCTCGTGATCATATCGGTTGGAGCCTAGACGATTGGAATACCGTGACATTGTTAGATGAGTTGGTAGGAACTGAGGGTAGGATTCGAGTGCGGTGCAGACGGCACGAATCCATGGAACCAAATTGTCAACAACTCCCTGTGTAAACTGGTGGTGGCTCCATAATGGTTTGGGCTGTGTTCACATGCAATGGACTGAGTGCTGAGGTCCCACTGAACCTTCATTGACTGCAAATGGCTGTGTTTCTAGCCTTTATAGAAGTCATGTTCCCGAACAACGATATCATGTCATTGCGCCACAACTGTTCACGATTCGTTTGAAGAACATTCTGGACAGTTCCAGCGAATGATTTGGCCACCCATATTGCCCTACATGCGTCCAATGGAACCTTTACGGGCTAAATAAAATATCGCGCGACTAGGACCTCCCGTCGGGTAGACCGTTCGCCGGGTGCAAGTTTTTCGATTGTGCAAGTCTTTCGATTTGACGCCACTTCGGTGACTTGCGCGTCTATGGGGATGAAACGATGATGATTAGGACAACACAACACACAGTTTCTGACTGGAAAGAACCTCTGACCCAGCCGGGAATCAAACCTGGGCCCTTAGGACTGAAATTCCGTCACGCTGATCACTCAGCTACCGGGGCAGATTTTCGGGGTACAATTCCGAGTTTAGTTCTTGCACATCATACACTACAACTTTCGTAATTATGGACTGCTATAGAGGCAGCATGGCTCAATATTTCTGAAAGGGACTTCCAAGGACTTGTTGACTCCATGGCATGCAGGGTTCGCAGGACACAAGGATGTCCGACACGATACTGGAAGGTATTCCATGATTTTTGTTCCCTCAGTGCTTGCATGCTCTTACACACTGGAACTCATTTATCGCAGAAACATATTTTGACATTGAGAGAAAATTTAACGCCTCGCTATATATCGCTACAAATTAAATCATTATGTTCCACTATCCCTATTTCACAGAAACTGTTACATACCTAATTTTCACTTTTTACGGAAGTTATATTATTTTGGGTAACCTTGCTTTATATGTTACAGTGATTCCACTGTCACACTTGTTAACACAATTTGTTACCAGTTTTTAATTATTTTAAATAAAATGATTGCATGCACCACACACAAACTTTTAGATTTGTCGCTCTCGTTTGATGATAGGGACGAGGGGTTCCTGGCCGAGCTCTGTTAACAGTTACAAGGAACTTCGACTGATTTCGATATACGGTGTAATTAGACAGGCACCCCTTCCCTCATTGACCCTTGCTGGGGTTGATGAAGGGTTGACGGCTCTCTTCTCATGCTTCTGCGACGGCGCCTCATGCTGCTGAGGCTGGCAGCATCTGTAAGCCACGGCCGTTGACGTCAGTGGTGTGCTGTATTGTGCTGCCATGGCACCCACTTGGGTGGCGGCAGCTGGAGTCTGGTGCCTGTGGGATACATCTCGTTGCCGTCGGACAGAAGTCGGTGGCAGGTAAGAACTGCATACTGGCAGGGCGGTGGCGTCAAGTCTCGTGAACGACAGTGGGTGCAACAAGGTCTCGAACCGGCGGCTTCAGCTGACGCAGCCCAACGGTCTCGCTGTCTGGCGTTGCCTTGGCATCCTGGTGGTACTGATTGCTTCCAGCGGTGTCAAGTGCTCCCCGGCTTAAAATACAGAGTTTATATATATATATATATATATATATATATATATATATATATATATATATATATATACCTTCTGAGCTATCTACGATCCGCAATCCAGTGGCTTGTCTGTTATTGTGACCAACATGTTCTCACACTAGTGTTTACTGACCCATGGCCGTTAATGCAAAACTCTATGGCGCTTCCATTCTGCTCATTCTTACTTTCCTTAAAGATGAATAATAATCTGTTCAAAGAAAGGGTCGCGGCACTACAGATTATATATACGATATAATGTATGTACTAGCGCGATGTAGCAGCCGTAGATTCATTACTGGAGGTAGGAAGTGTGTCAAAACCGTTGAAAAAATGCAGCTGACTGGCAGATTGAGGACACCACCCACAAACGTCCAGTGAAATGGGACCGATAACAGTCTATTTAACGGATTATAAGTTGTCGTTTAACACTCCAGTGTATAATGGATTAAAACATAATGTCCATATCTCTCGTGAGCGGTTCAAGATATCGAAATAATTTTCTTCCATGTTCAATAGTTTAACTATCGTACCTATAGAGAGCCTGAATTAGATATTCTTGTCTCATTGAATTGTTTACATTTCTGAATATATTAGAAACTTCTTAAAAAGAGAGTCCAGTGAGATAAGCCATGTTAACGTTGGTGCTGAACGTTTTTCAATGATATAAGAGAAATCTGTTATGTCGCTGCGCTATCCTTAGCGGTAGAACAGTACGCTGAGTGCGCTCTACAAGTGGGTTGAAGACGTCACTGAACAGAGATGGATTCTCTGCCAGAAGCAGAAAGGCACAAGAGCAAATAGCTATAAATTTGAGCTAATAAGAACTTGGCTGACAGCTTAGGAGATTCTGAAAGTATTACAACATAAAACATGGTCCGATTTACTCAATTTTTAACATACATTATATGATCTAAAGTATCCGGACACCCCCAGAAACATACATTTTCATATTAGCTGCATTGTGCTGCCACCTACTGCCAGGTACTCCATATCAGCGACCTCAGCCGTCATTAGCCATCGTGAGAGAGCAGAATGGGGTGCTCCACGGAACTCAGGGACTTCGAACGTTATCAGGTGATTGGGTGTCACTTGTGTCATACGTCTGTACGCAAGATTTCCACACTCCTAAACATCCCTAGGTTCATGGTTTCCGATTTCATCATGTGATAGTGAAGTGGAAGCGTGAAGAGATACGTACAGCACAAAAGTTTACAGGCCGACCTTGTCCGTTAACTGACAGAGACCGCCAACAGTTGAAGAGGGTCGTAATGTATACTAGGCAGACATCTATCCAGACCGTCACACAGGAATTTCAAAGTGCATCAGGATCCACTGCAAGTACTATGACAGGCGGGATGTGAGAAAACTAGGATTTTGTGGTCGAGCGGCTGCTCATAAGCCACACATCACGCCGGTAAATACCAAACAACGCCTAGCTTGGTGTAAGGAGCGTAAACATTTGGACAACTGAACAGTGGGAAAACGTTATGTGGAGTGACAAATCACGGTACACAATATGGCGATCCGATGGCAGGGTGCGGGGATGGCGAATGCCCGGTGAACGTCATCTGCCAGCGTGTGTAGCGCCAACAGTAAAATTCGGAGTCGATGGTGTTATGGCGTGGTCGTGTTTCTCATAGAGGGGGCTTGCACCTCTTGTTGTTTTGCGTGGTACTATCACAGCACATTCCTACATTGATGTTTTAAGCACCGTCTTGCTTCACACTGTTGAAGAGCAATTCGGGGATGGTGATTGTATCTTTCGACTCGTTCGGCCACCTGTTCATAATGCACGGTCTGTGGCGGAATGGCTACACGATAATAACATCCCTGTAATGGACCGGCCCGCGCAGAGTCCTGACCGGAAGCCTATAGAACACCTTTGGGATGTTTTGGAACGGCGACTAGGTGCCAGGCCTCACCGACCGACATCGATACCTCTCCTCAGTGCAGCATTCCGTGAAGAATGGGCTGCCATTCCCCAAGAAAACTTCCAGCATCTGATTGAACGTATTCACCAGAGAGTGGAAGCTGTCATCAAGGCTAAGGGTGGGACACCACCATATTATGATGGAGGGCGCCACGGAGTCATTTTCAGCCAGGTGTCCGGATACTTTTGATCACATAGTGTACCAAGGAACGACTATACAGGTGTTTCTCTCATTCGACCCAAGACTGAGAGCCAGTGAAGATCTTAAATGATGCGTTGAATACATGAATTTTCTGACTTGTTTCAGTATAATTATAATAGTAATCGCAGTTGAATGATTTTTTTGAGGGACCCTGAGGCTTTCCACTGTCAGCTACTTATAATTTTTTGTTTAGTTTCTTCATTCAGATTGGAAGAATCCTCTGCTAGCGCTAGAAGGCACATTTTCCTCCTTACCTGGAAACAGAAGAACGGTGTTCAATCGGTGGTCCGATTTCAAATTCTGCGTCGCTGTATTGACCTATACTTCCGACTTTCAAATCGTCGGACCTTCTTCCCGTTTCACTTTCGTAACCAACTTTAATGTGTATCTGCTGTAATCGTGTAACTTATCGCTGGAAGACTATAAGAATTTTATATTACTTCGTCCCGGCGGGCCTTTAATTTTCAGTTTTGGACATCACTTAAATGTGACATATTTGTGCATATTGTGATTTTGCCTTAATGCTAGCATTTAAAAGCAACCTGTATCACAAAAACCAGCATTCCTTTTTTAGTAATGCATGCAAAACTTAGATGAAAATAAAATAAAATGCCTTACACAGATTACTGACATAAACAATTGAAATGTCCAGTGCTTTTCTGTTAGCAGCTCGCTTCCACAGTAGCACTGCGCCTATCACAAACACACACATAGACGGTGGCAAAGGGCGAGGGGGCTATGGGGGGGTTTAGCCCCCCACCCCTCCCCAACGGAGTGTCATATTACACTAGACAAAATGACTACAGAAATTAGCGAATGTATAACTGCAACAGATTCAATCTTTTTTTATACTTATGTAGCAATATAGGTTGCACTATTTCAAACGCATTTTAAGAAAAGAATAAGAGCGGAAAATAAACCAATAAATATTATTTAACTTAAAACTGTCGTCTTATTATTTATTAATATAGATTGGATGTATATTAATGTACTACTTACAATAACCAATAATATGCCGGTTATGCCTACCAACACATAAATTGCTGACCCCAGACAAAATCTTCGAGGTCGCCGGACTCCTGGGTCAAATCGTATTATTTTCCCGGGCACACACTTTCTGTAGACACGTTTTTACCCCGAACTTCAAAGCAGTTACCAAAAACTACTTCAAACAACACCAGATTTTATCAGTTTGCAGGTAGAGGACCCCAACTCTCCTTTTGTTAAGCTGTATTCCATTCCCCCAACCACCCCCCCCCCCTCTCCCCGCCTCTAGCTCCCTCCCCCTTGACCTCTTTCTAGAATTGCCCCTGAATATACAAGAAAACTAGATGATTGTCATTTAACTGTGCCTGTCTGCAACTTGACACGCGTTCTTTACCGGTAAGTAGCAATCATTCTTTTCCTGCACTGTTGATATTCCTAAATGATTGTTTGTGAGATTGCGTAGTGTTGTCAACAACAGTTGAAGCAAACACACAATAAAGGAAGTAGCACAATTCAGAGCGGTACTTTGCTTACTGGCCACAGCTGATGCAGGGAATTAAAACTCTACGTGCATTGTTGGTTCCTCAGGCTCTAGCATTCTAGTTAACACCAGACAAGAAACGAAACGAAAAATCTATCTGCTACTCCTTAATGAGTTTCCATGGCTAATCTGAATATAAGAATACATTTTTAAGTAAACCACTACATTCAATTTGTCCCCCCCCCTCCCCACACACACACACACACACACACACACTGCGTTGTCTGCGGGACCGTTAGTTACGTAACTTCCGGGGCAATGTTAATTCGCCCTCTTGCTGGACGTCACGGTTAACAAATGAGCACACAAGAGAAACACACAGTTATTCAGTTAACCGGCACGAGCTGAAGATTTGCGTGAATGCAGTGTGCAACTACACAAATGAAGAGTAAGTAGAAAGGCTTCATCAAAATCAAGTTTGTGTTCCGTTTTTTATTACGCCAGGTTCACGAGAATGGTACGATACGACAGGGTTTTGAACAACGCTTATTTTGCTTCTTGACGCCGGCCGGAGTGGCTAGATGGCGTTTTTGGACAAGAGTTCCTATCCTCTATTCGTTCCTGAAGACACTTACATCCCCTCGAAGTCAGTCGCAACATTTCTGAGACACACGCCGCATACACTGATACTTAGCCATGTCAATAGACAGAGTACCTCTTGACGAAGCATTTCTGCCTGTCCTCGATTAATTCCTCAAGTCACACCCTACGACTCTTGCAGTTTTCGCACCATTTCTGTAACACCGGGTATACAGTTTAGCATCTGCAATTATGGTGATGTTTGGCTTGTGCGGCACTCAACTGTGCGATCATCAGCGCCTGTCTGTCACAATTTTTACACGGTCCGATTTCTTTCACCGCCCAGTCTAGCCACTGTCACGAATGATGATGGTGATTATGATAAAATGACGAGGGCAACACAAACATCCACTCTCCGAGCAGAGAAAATCCCCAACACGGCTGGGAATCGAACCCGGGACTTAAATATCTGCGATACACTATGTAGGGATTTGCACTTAATATAGATGTCACTCTTTTCCCACGTCTTTGAGAAAAGACATGGTATAGCCTAATTTATTGCCAACGTACGTCTGTTTGTACTGAAAACAGAATCGGAAAATCTTAGCGAAGTTTGGTTGTGACACAAACTGCGACATCGTCGTGAAAAAACAGTGAACCGTATATGTAGTAAGTTTCCTTTAATTGATGTCTGTGGTCAAAAACTTTTTGTTAACAGATTACCGGATTCGGTCTTTAATGACCATCATCAGATCTGCAGCAAAAATGGGAAAACCAGAAATACACCAGCAAGCTGTATACAGCTTAAGAACAATACACCGACTATAATGAAAAGTAGTACTGATAAAATTTACATTTGTGCGCTTTAAATATGAAGAGGCATACGTGTTTCATAAAAACAAAAGTCCTAATGTACTGCAGCCATAGTGGCATCGTCAAATGTTAAATGCGGAATCAGTACCAGCATCGTCAAATACATATAAATAACATCACATGCACGAGTCATGTTGTCAGTAGTAGTACTGTTTAAAACAATCTGCCGTACAGTTGCCACCAGATGTCGCTAATGTCGGGATACACTAGTTTTCAATAATTAGTTGAAACAGCGAATATAAAGGGGGATACGATAGTTGAAGTATGTAATAAGCTTATAACGTATAAAGGGCATTACAGTAATAAAAAGCAATTAAAAGAAGAACACGACAAAAGTAATATTGTCAAAAAGAGGAAGCCTTAAGAAAGAGTGGTTGATATGTGCTCTAGTGCCAAAGTTCTAGATAATGGCATAAATATTGAACACCGTTGATAGTGCACCGGGTAATATTAAACAACGATAAAACAAATCGCTAAAGGAGCCACAAATGAAAGAAAACATAGTGCTGCACATAATCAGCGCCCTCTGTTAGCGCTAACGCCAGAATTCCGCACAGGCGGGAAGTGGTTGGAGGAACGTGAGCGGCAGGGGGCCCCTCGTACACTGCGGCACTCCGTTGCAAGAAAAGAATGATAAAATTCCATGACAGTGCATGACCCACATTATCTGGTTAATGCAATCTATGAAATGAATAGAGAAGGAACAAGAACATGATAGTGGTACGCGTAAAACGTGTGAAAACGAAGTAAATAACTGATGCACTCAATACTAGGTGAACTTATCAACACACTATATATAACAGAGGCATGGAGTTACTGCAGTACTAAAGCGTTTAATTAGTCGACATGGTAGTTCACTGTTTTCGGTCAGAGGGTAAGCAGCTGTCTGCAATAAAACAAGCTGAACTATTGGATCAACGATCAACCTGATCGGGTGCATTACGATGTTCGCCCTGAGAAGATGCACAAAATGAGATATAAAATAACAAAAATGCAAAGTAGGTCTCTGGTGCAAAGTCATTTTGCCAGTAAATGCACCTTAGTTGGTTCTCTATTTTTTGGTTTATAAATTTCAAGTTTCTCTAGCAAATTAAGAGCACAATCTTTTTCCATTCTGTAAAGAATACGCATAAAATGCTCACTATAGAATGAGCAGTATTAGATGACTGCTGTTCCTACTTACAACACAAACATTTTGAGGCTACTGTACGGCAGCTTGTTTTAAACAGTAGTACTACTGACAACGTAACTCGTGTGATGTTGATATGAATTTGACGATGCCACTATGGCTGCAGTACATTAGGACTTTGTTTTTATGAAACAGGTACGCCTCTTCATATTTAAAGCGCACAGATGTAAATATTGTCAGTACTACTTTCCATTATGGTCTGTGTATTGTTCTTAAGCTGTATACAGTTTGCAAGTGTATTTCTGCTTTTTCCATCTTTGCTGCAGATCTGATGACGGTCATTAAAGACCGAAACCGGTAATCCGTTAATAAAAAGTTAAAGGAAACTTATTTGGTTGTGAGTTTCAGGGAGGAAAAAGTTTATTCATTGCCGAAGAATCTGTCATAACAGCTCGTAGTTGTCGATGAAAGTGTCGAATACACTCGAGAACAGGTGTGGGCGTTGGTACAACTTGGGCAGTGAAAGTGCTAGTGGGTGGGACAAGAACTATCGACGCGGCGACAGCGCCAGGTGGGGACGTCACGGGAGCTGTTGGCGGTCGCGGTGTGACGGCTGACGTAGTGACGTGGCGGGCGGTGCTGGCGCGTCGGCGCCGTCAGGGCCACAGCGATAATAGCGGCGAGGGGCAATTAGGCGCGCTGCGGGCAGGTGGCTAACGAGATGGCGCCAGTCCCATGTCGCCAGTTAGCGGCGGCCCCGAGTCCAGCTGCAAGCTGGTCTGCTCGCTGTACCTCGCCGTTCACTGTGGCTGATTTGGTTTTCCGGCGAAAGAGACGTGGATTCTGAAGAAAAAGCGGACGTTGTAACAGCTTCTCGCAGTCGAAACAAAGTCAGAGCTAATATAATTTAAATAGGTACTTCTGTGAACTGTTATGTATAGTGTGTAATTACTTTTCCTTGTACTTCGTTGATACTTAATCTGTCATTTCGTTTGAGTAGTTATGATTGCCGTGACAGTAATTGATCGATTCGAGGCAGAAAATATGGGTTAGTACTTCATATAAGTAATACATGAGTTCTTCTAATAATTTCCGGGTATGCAGCCGGATCCCGTCGACATTCTGCCACGATATTTCGGCCCAGAGACGTCCGGCCATCATCAGGTGAGTACACAACTACTGAAGAGCCTAGGGGCAGTCGCGGTATTTATGCCGAATCTCGCACATGTGAAATGTACTGGCATCCTACAGCGCATGCGTCAGGTGTTGACATGCGCAGCATAGCCGAGTTGTACGTGCTGCCCTCGGTGGTGGAAATAAAGGTTCATCTAGTCATTGAGTATCGAATGACACTGTCGATTCCGTTGTGATTGTATAATTTTAATAACAGGATTCCAATTGTTATCCAGCTGAAAGCCGTTGTCACGATTTATAAGATTATTGGCAAGACGTATTTCCACTGATTCCTTGATTACGGAATCCCAAAAACCGGAAACCGGGGATAAAATTTTTGTTGCATTGTATTCCATTGAATGTCCCAAAGAAATACAGTGCTCTGCTTCTGCCGATTTTGACGGTTGCCGCAGACGGGTGTATCTTTCATGTTCTATACATCGTTCATGGACAGTTCTTGTCGTCTGGCCAATATATGCAGCGCCACATTCACAGGGAATTTTGTAGACGCCTGCCTTCTTCAGTTGTAAATCGTCTTTAACGGATCCAACCAGGGCCCGGTTCTTTGCTGGTGGACGGAAGATAACCTTGATTTTATTTTTCTTCAGTAATCGGCCTATTTTCGACGACACATTCCCGGCGTATGGAAGGAACGCAGTTGATTTAAAGTCATCATCTGCGTCCTCAGTGCGTTGCTTCTTGTTATGATAGTTGCGCATGGCCTTCCTTATTTGGCGAGAAGTGTAGCCATTCTCTTTGAAAACCTTCTCCAAGTGTTCTAATTCTGCGTGGAGGTTTTCATCATCCGATATTATATGCGCTCGATGTATTAAGGTACTGAGAACACCGGCTGTTTGTGCTGGGTGATGGCAGCTTGACGCCTGGAGATACAGATCTGTGTGAGTCGCTTTCCTGTACACAGAATGTCCTAATGACCCATCATTTTTACGGCGTACTAGCACGTCTAGAAATGGTAAAGTGCCCTCTTTTTCAATCTCCATCGTAAATTTGATGTTCTCATGTAATGAGTTTAAGTGATGAAGGAATTTCTCCAATTCCTGTCTGCCATGAGGCCATACAGCAAAAGTATCATCTACGTACCGCCAGAAGACCGTAGGCTTTAAAACAGCAGACTCAAGTGCTTTCTCCTCAAAGTCCTCCATAAAGAGATTAGCTACCACAGGCGACAAAGGGCTCCCCATGGCGACGCCGTCTGTTTGTTCAAAGAACAACTTATTCAGTGCAGAAATGACGGCCTTGTTTGAACATATACTCTCCTCAACGTACTTTTTATTCAATGACGAATGAGAACATCAAATTTACGATGGAGATTGAAAAAGAGGGCACTTTACCATTTCTAGACGTGCTAGTACGCCGTAAAAATGATGGGTCATTAGGACATTCTGTGTACAGGAAAGCGACTCACACAGATCTGTATCTCCAGGCGTCAAGCTGCCATCACCCAGCACAAACAGCCGGTGTTCTCAGTACCTTAATACATCGAGCGCATATAATATCGGATGATGAAAACCTCCACGCAGAATTAGAACACTTGGAGAAGGTTTTCAAAGAGAATGGCTACACTTCTCGCCAAATAAGGAAGGCCATGCGCAACTATCATAACAAGAAGCAACGCACTGAGGACGCAGATGATGACTTTAAATCAACTGCGTTCCTTCCATACGCCGGGAATGTGTCGTCGAAAATAGGCCGATTACTGAAGAAAAATAAAATCAAGGTTATCTTCCGTCCACCAGCAAAGAACCGGGCCCTGGTTGGATCCGTTAAAGACGATTTACAACTGAAGAAGGCAGGCGTCTACAAAATTCCCTGTGAATGTGGCGCTGCATATATTGGCCAGACGACAAGAACTGTCCATGAACGATGTATAGAACATGAAAGATACACCCGTCTGCGGCAACCGTCAAAATCGGCAGTAGCAGAGCACTGTATTTCTTTGGGACATTCAATGGAATACAATGCAACAAAAATTTTATCCCCGGTTTCCGGTTTTTGGGATTCCGTAATCAAGGAATCAGTGGAAATACGTCTTGCCAATAATCTTATAAATCGTGACAACGGCTTTCAGCTGGATAACAATTGGAATCCTGTTATTAAAATTATACAATCACAACGGAATCGACAGTGTCATTCGATACTCAATGACTAGATGAACCTTTATTTCCACCACCGAGGGCAGCACGTACAATTCGGCTATGCTGCGCATGTCAACACCTGACGCATGCGCTGTAGGATGCCAGTACATTTCACATGTGCGAGATTCGGCATAAATACCGCGACTGCCCCTGGGCTCTTCAGTAGTTGTGTACTCACCTGATGATGGCCGGACGTCTCTGGGCCGAAATATCGTGGCAGAATGTCGACGGGATCCGGCTGCATACCCGGAAATTATTAGAAGAAGAAATACGCCGGGAAAATTTCAGAAGTCACATCAATACATGAGTTGTTCACCAGATGTGTGCAAGCGCCCCAATTTATCCGTTATAAACCTAAACATTATGTCCACCGCGACATTGGACGTCACCTGGTGGTGTTGCCGGCCTATGACACGGTAACAAAAGTGTGTCATTGGAGTAGGCACGGAAGGGGTTACCCTAGCGTGGATATGGGTCAATCCATTGAGATAAGCGACTCTGATGCAGGGCAGATTATTTTTACGCAGAGCCCGTGAACGAGTAATTCGAAAACGGCGGAGGTGGTCGAATGTTCACGTCCTACTGTCGTGAGTATCTACCTAAACAGGTAGAAGGACAATGAAACTACCACCAGACGCTGAATGGTTGGACTTCCATGACTCTTCACAGAACGTGGCGTTCGAGGGCCTTGCTGCTCTGTAAAATAGGTGTGATGTCCTTAGGTTAGTTAGGTTTAAGTAGTTCTAAGTCTAGGGGACTGATGACCACAGATGTTAAGTCCCATAGTGCTCAGAGCCATTTGAACCTTTTTTTAGTTCAGACGATGGGAATTCGACCGTCTACCAAAGGAAATGTTTCGGCTCGTCGGGCGAATCACATTTTTGTTACACTAGGTTGATGGTCGTCTTCGCAAACGCCGTCATCGACGTTAACGGTGACTCGAAAGGTGCAGCGTGCCACGGACGCAGGCTAATGGGAACAATATTATGCTAGGGCAGACATTCTACTGCGCTTGCATGGGACCAGTGGTAGTAACCGAAGAAAAGCTCACAGCTGGGAACCACCGGCATGTTTCACGCCTTCCGCGACGGAGAAGTCAACTTTCAGCAACGTAACTATCCGTCTCTCGGAGCAAGAACCGGACTACTGTGGTTCGAGGAGCATTATGGTGAACTCATGTTGACGTCTCGGCGACCAAATTCGCCTGATGTAAATCCTATGGAAGTCATCACTGTGTACGCAAACCAGCGGCTCGCTGTTTATACGAATTACATGCCCCGAGATTAGACATCTACTGCCACATACCTCCGGAAACCTACCAACACACTGTCGAATCCATGAAATGTATAATCAGTGACGTATCTCGTTCCAAGGACAGAGCCATTAAGCAGATGGTCATTATGTTTTAGGTCATCAGTATAAATCTCACATATATTTTCATAGCTATTAAAAATTCTCAAGCATAAATTTTCTGTACTGCCTCTATGGAGTTAGGAATCCGTGTTGGGAAATATGAAAAATATTGTATACTATTTTAGCAGATTTAAAGCGTGTTATGCACAGAAATTTGATTTTATTTAAACAATTATTTTCTACTTTTTAGTCTTGTGTGACATGTATGGTAATGAAACATGGACTGAGGGAAAACCAGAACAGAGATGAATCGAAGCATTTTATATGTGGTATTACAGACGAGTGTTGAAAATTAGGTGCACTGATGAGGCAAAGAATGAGGCGGTTCTGCGCAGAATCGGAGAGGAAAGTCTGTGATGAAGAGGTTGGTACAGAACAGAAATTCATGGCGGCCCCTTCCGCCGAGGGTTCGAGTCCTCCCTCGGGCATGGGTTTGTGTGTTGTTCTTAGCATAAGTTAGTATAAGTAGTGGGAAGTCTAGGGACCGGTGACCTCAGCAGTTTAGTCCCTTAGGAAGTCACCCACATTAAACAAATATTTACATGTGTAGCATCCTTTTATTCGCAGCTTCATCTTCACACACGTATGCTACATATTACACATGAACTCAAATACCACCTGGAACGCATTCTGTTCCTAAGTGCACGGCACGCAAGTACTGCAGGGAAATCCTAAACATTTTAACACCCGTTCCCAATTTCCCCGTTACCTGTACCGAGCAGACCGACAAGCGAGCGAATATTGCATTTTCCTCCAGTTGTCAGCTATGTTTAAAATCTAGCTGATCGGAAAGGTAGTCAAAATCAGTTGCAAAATTTGTACCGAACAGAGAGACCGGCAAATAAGTGAAGGGATAAAAAGTTGTTAAAAATCACTGCTAACATTCTATTTGAAGCAAGCGCAAGACACAAATATCCGTTTTGTGTGGAATTGATTGAGGTAGGCGAAATAATTTTTGTGAGAAACTATTTACTGCTTGAGACTTTCACAACTATTTGTTATACAGATGCGTTTCAACAGCCAACGGCCATCATCAGGTGCACTATAGTTTCATGTACATCAATCTCACGTGTGAAGACCTCAATTTCCTTGGTATTCTGGTGAGGTCATGTATTGAAATATAACCCTCTGCATAAACATTCGTTTGAAAGCTTTCTATACAGTGTTAAAATTCAGAATATAACCATACTGGCACACACGGTAGATAAGACTTTAATATAACCATAACTGTGATGTACCTGACGACAGTAGTATGCAACAAATTTTCTTCTTGCTAAAAAAATATTAATAAAAAGTGACTGAGGTGGTAAATTTTATTTTATAAAAAATACTGAAGTATGTAATAAAGTGACAGTTCGAAGCGCAATCTTATATGTAGCTCATCATGGGTATTAACCACCGGCTAAGAACACACTGCATTCCCATACTGACACACTTGCATGCATACTCAAAGACACTCTCACAGTCAAAGAAAACACAACACAGACCAACATACACTAATATACTGAGCGTGATGACAGTTACTGGCAGCAAAGCAGTCAGTTTGTTTGCTGGAACAGCGTACGTATTTGTGTCTACGTCTGAACGGAATCACACATGCACGCATGTCGAGAAAGAGGCTTCTTCTTGGTGTGAGGCAAACACAGGCGTACGGCGACAGGAGGCAAGGCGCAGGCGTGTAAACGCACTTTTGTGGCAATATCTGCCATTGATCATATGTTGTTTTGTGGTCACGATTTGATCACAATGCGTGATGTTTTCGTACATATTCCGTCTTCCGATTTCTGGATGGTGCAGTCCTGCCAACCAAAGTTTGAAATACCGGCGGTTGTCGAGGATGATTCGCGGCTGCATTCCCCCAGGTCATGCGAACAGTCACGGACCGGAGACTGAAATTTTGGGTGGTTACACTCTTGCACTCTTCTCCCTGTTCATACAACGTCAAATGGGATTTAAGACTTGAGCTTTCTGCGAGTAACGCCATATTCTTCATCAGTAAGTGACTGCCAGCCGAGAGCGGAGGCTGCTTTCTTGATGGTCGCATTCAAGAATTTAATTGATCAGGTGGCGTCTCTTGAAATTCTTTCTCTGTAGGCTCTGTGATGTCAGCTACTAGTAGCCTGGCACAGACTCACGGATGGGCACAAAACAACCTATGAGAAAATGCAAGTCCTCTCCCACACATCCATATACTGGGAATCCGCAAAAATAGAAGGTGTAGAAGTTCGTATGTGCAGTAACGATTTTCACAGAGACCGTGGCTACGATCTGATTTGGTGCCTGGGGCCCTATTCTGTATCTTTCATACCGATCGGTGTAGTAGGTTAGTCTCGGTAGTGACGTCATTTTCGGTTGTTTATCGAGTATGCTTCTGAGACCTGTTACCGAACGGTCCTCCCACCGATTTTACGACAGATGTACCGAGAGGTTTTGTATTTCGGTGTGGCCCTGTCGATCGGTGAGCTATGGTTTATGTACACCTATAACTTCTTATTTTAAATATATTTAGCGGTTTTAGCGATGGATTTAGTGATTTTGTTAGTAAAGAATCACCACAGGACGCAACGAGTTGGAAAGTTAGTTCATAGTAGACTATTTTCTCATGTTAGAAATATGGTTAGGTTAGGTTGTTATTGTGAATGTTTTCAACCCAAAAAAAGCGTTTTCGGTCAATATTCTCTCAAAATATGTGTTACTTTTATGCAAATAAGAGTTTAAAGATCATAAAACGTCAATACATCGGCTCTGCTTATGTATATTACATGAGTGTGAACTGACGTTACTTTTTCCCACAAATGATTTAGTTAGTAATTATCGAAACGTGTTTACAACTTTCAAGTAACAATGGAAAGCAATTATGTGATGCATGATATTGGTAACCTTCCAATCTATCACTCATTTATGACTTACGCATCACCGTTTGGCAACGAAGTCAGCCTACGTTCCTCTTCACAGTAGTATAAGAATTGAAGCGTACGTTCACGTTGTTTGACGTGGCTAATTGGTTAGCGCACGTGTATGCAATATGAGAGGACACGGGTTCGAGCACGCTTGGGGTATAAATTTCTTTTGTCTTCTTCATATATGCAACACGTTCTAAGACAATGTTATTTGTGTAATTGAAGACTTTTCTGCAGTATTTGTTATTACTTACATGTAAGAGCGCACTTCCTCAGTAATGATTCCATGATTTCTGTGTGTTTAAAAATCGAAATACGAAATTTCTGTGAGTGAAACAACCGACAGTGACCTTTGTATTTTTTCTTGTCCGATATAATTCACCATTTTTACAGAATATGTAGCGATATCCGAGTAAGCGGTTTGACAGGAATCTAAGACCACAACTTAAAATACTGGCAATGTAACTAGCAGCAGTCATCTTCATAATCTTGCTTGACACAAGTATTTATCTGCGCTCGAGTCCTCAACAAGAGTAGACAGAGATTAAAGATCTCTACCGTAATATTTTTAGACTGTAGCACCATATAAGAAACATTTTCACTCATGAGATGCATGTTATGAACATCGACGAACAGCAAGATCTCTCGAAAATACGTTTTTTCAATTTTGTTTTTAATAGCCAAATCGTTGTATCATATATGGAAGTGGGCTACTTAATCATTTGGATCTCTTGGAGCGAGTTACAACCACATTCTGTTTATCTTCTTATTCGTTGAAACTGTCAGACTCAATTTTTGGGTGATTTTGTAGATGTATTAGTACAATGTGGTTCTACACACTACTCCTAACTCATTTTCCGAAACGTAAAATCCAAAACACGATGTCAGTGTGAAAGAGAATAAGATGACATAATGCGGCATTTACGACAATCTGCAGAATACAGTCAAATACGCTATCTTTTCGGTACTTGGAAGAATAGCGCGCCTGTGTCGTCTGCTAGCCGCTTTGTGTTCGTGGGGCTGTGCGCTCTGCAGTCTGCATGCGCGGATCTGCGGCCTCTTGCTTTTGATTGGCTTGCGCGACGCGAACCGACAACAGCGCTTCGGTTCTCTAGACCCGAACGGTATCGCTTCCGAAATGCATACTGAATAACGCAGGAGCTCTAATTGGACTACTAGACCGTTCGGTGCTCTTGCGTACCGAAACAATCGGCACAATAGCGGAGAGATACACAATAGGCACCCTGGAGACTACCACCTGAGAAGGAGTCTCTTCAAAGAAATACAACTCTAAATCGTAACTCTTAAGGAGATAGGTGATGTCTTTTTCCCTTCCGCAGGGAGATGGTATACTGCAAAATAGGCTATTTCCTGCATTTGCGCAGCAAATAATGATCTCCAGCTGACGTCACACCGCCGACAGTAGATTGAATTCCAAGCGACGTCAGCTTAACGGTGACAGTCTTGAACGCCACTCTAAATGAAGCAGACTTTTCTTCCGACAGACAGTCATCTCCTAATGCAGGAGATGGTGATAATCCCTGAAGGGTCAGTCTTAACTCTCATTTGAGGGTGTCTGAAATCCGAGAACATTTTATACAATCAGGGTCAGCTTGGCTGTGGTGTAGTTTAAACGGAAAGTACTGTCACCGTTGGTGAGTGGTTCGCTTCTCGATTACCCCCGCGAGCGCTCAGGTGAGTACGCGGAAGCGCTTTCGCTGTCGAGCGCAGCCCGGCTGCAGTTGTTGCCGCGGCGGCACCTGCAACTGCAACTGGACGGCAGGCGGCCGGCGGAGCGTGTAACCGGCTGTCCGGCTGCGGTGCTGCCGACACAATGGCCGCCGGGCGATAATAGAGCGGCCAATTAGGGGCAGGGGGGAGGGGCCGGCAAGTAGCGCGCTGCCGGAGCGGCGCTAACGAGCCGAGTGCACCCTCCGCCACGCTCCTCTGCCGCCCACCGCCGCCGAATTTAGTTCCGGAAGCGGCGCGCCCCCGCCGGTAGCACTGTAATTTTTGGTTAGCCCAAGTGCCCGTTCACTAAATTAGTTCGAAAGTTTGTGTTGCACGCTGCGTAACGGGGTAACAACGTTTGCATACTACTACATGTTACCGAAACAGTGTGGGGCGAAACTGTCTATATTGAAGACAGGCATGAGAGCAATTTTTACTTCTTGGTAACGAAACTGAATTAGATTTCACGTCTCACGCACCTAATGTAACATGTTTCGTACCGGAACACGTTACATTACTTAAGTATCCTGTATTAGTTGACAGGTTACTAATACATAGATTGTTCCGAAAAAGAGTCGATATGTTAGGGTATCTGCTGATAGCTTGCTAAATGGAAACTTATATCCTTATTTAATTTCAAAATCGTATGAAAATTATGCAGGACGCTTTTCCAGAAACTGTATCACGTAGAACGAATTTCCCCAAACTCTTTTACACCCCTACTGCCCACCCCCAAACCCAACCCCCCGAAGTCAGTACTAACAATGATGATGAGTCCCATACTTCTTTACAGAGCGTAGGGGAGCGACGCGGAGGATCCACCTAGTGGAGGTCGTTTGCCATTGCCTTCCTCCGACCGTAAGGAGAATGAATTATGATGATGAGGACGACACAACAACACCCAGTCATCTCGAGGCAGGAAAAATCCCTGACCCCGCCGGGAATCGAACCCGGGACCCCGTGCTCGGGAAGCGAGAACGCTATCACGAGACCACGAGCTGCCGTCAGTACTAAGAATACTGACAGTCAAATTATAAGTATGATTAGCAGTACTACACATTTATTGTATTAATATATGTCCTAGAAATAACCATATCTGACGTACAGAGGCAGGAAATTCAGATAACTAACAGGCTGCTAAATGAGCAGCATACGTAAACGAATTCTGGCAGATTTACATAAGTGCGACTCTTCACTTTACTGTACAGTTACCTAGTGATTGTTCGGTTGTCACCGGGTGCGTTTTTCTGTTTCATAATTTGAAATTTATTTGTTTTCAACTTTGCGGTCGTTCACAGTTCCTCCCACCCAGTTGGGGACTTATCTTGTTTATTCTCTGTATCACGTGTCAGGGATCAGCCTACCATCTTGCTGAACGAGCGTGGGAAACAGCCAAATACTTCTCGCGATGCCGGTTGCTACTGTCAGTTTTATGTGAGTCTGAATGCGAGAATTAAAACTTTCCCGTCCCCGCTCTAATTACGACCGCGATACAAAATTAAGAGATTCTGTTGTGAATTTTATAGCGTTTCGCAGGAAATCGTACGTAGTTACCAGGCAACTGCAGTTATATAGATGTCTTTTATCATTGCCTTAAGAAATAATAAGTCCATCCACAGCATTTACATGCGCACAGGTCCATTAATTAGTGTTCCTTTTTTTTAAAAACAATGTCTTTTGGACAGATCTTATTTTCAGGAATGTTGCTGCAGGCTTTCCTTATTCACAGTGATCACGCACTTTTTACTTTAATTTAATATTTGACGCGTGTGAACAATCCCTAGCTGCTATTGATAATTGCGTCCCATTTTTTTGTGAGTGACGTTACAATGAATGCTCTTTTATGAGTTTTTTTCTTATGACTAAATTAATTACTTTTCCAACTCAGTCGAACCTCTTGTTTATCGTGTGGCTACGGCTGGTGGCGACCCAATCTTATACTTTATTTTAATGTCAGATAGCATTTCCACTTGCGCGTGGCTCTCTCAGCCATCAGGATATGGCGCTGGGCTCCATTCGCTTCATAAACACCACTTAAGTGCACGTCACTTACAAAGTGAAGATCCCACGTATGACACGCTGTAGCCATTCGCTCTGGTTGTCTCTCGTTTGTGAGTAACTGACGAAAAAAGAAATTCGGAATTTAATGTAGAAACCAATAGCATTAAAAAAGGTGCATCGGCTAGAGTGATTGAGTGGTGTAATACACAGAATAACAGCTTCATCTGCGTGATGTTGTCTGTTCACGTCTTGTCAGGTGCTCTTTTTTTATTTTTAAATCTATCGAAACTTCGTTGATAATGTTTCTATTCAGTTAATTGGTTTAAATGTAATCTGTTTATTACCATTCCTTATGCACGTCGTTTTAATCACCGTAAGAACTTTTCCATTTGTTTCATTTTTTCTTAATATGATATTTCCCCAACCGGAATTTTTTTGAATATCAATTTGATTATATTTACCTCCTATAATATTCAATTATTTGGAAATGCTGTTCCATCAGTTAAAAACAAAAGACGAAGGAATATATTTACATTCTTACAATGCTGTAAGAACTGTATTTTTGTTACCAGATGAACATATTTTTGTACAGTAATCAGCATACAAATATTTAAAACATAACCGCAATACCTATTGCACTATGGACAAAATAACGCAGATGAAAATTTAAATGAAAGAGAGGTTTATCAGTAAAACGAAATTCAAACAAAATGGTAAATAGGTAGAATGAAGGCATCAACGTGGACGAAAAACAAAGTGATAAAACAAAAGAAATTAAATCGAAATTGATACTTAAAATTAATAAAAACAGCTGAAAAAAGATTTTAGTTGCGGAAAGAAGAATAGGGAGTAAAATGAGAGAAAATCAAGAATTGATATTATGATGAAATTTGTGTGACAAACAAATGGAATTAAAAAATTACTCTTAAATTAATGAAGTGGATAAAAATGATTATGAAAATCGTTTCGATAAAAATTTAAAAATTTAAAAAATTCTGTACCTAATGAGTTTCGATTGCACAAAATCCTGCACGCGAAGCTATTATCCTATTCATTACACAACGGAGTCGGGAAATATAACACAATTTTCTTAACGATACTGAGTATCACACAAATTTCCGACTTCCTTTCTCGTCAGCAGGTGAATGGGTGCCGTGTGTGATACCTGGCATATTAACCTAATCAGCGTATGCATAGTTTCAGAAACTCGCTCGCACTGGGAACGTCTCCTTCTTAGTCCTTATAGTGTAGTTTGACATGTTATAGTACATGATTTATTTCTCGTTTACTTGACACTGGACCTTCTGTCTATTCACAAGTATTCGGACACCTTCATGTAATGCGGTGTAATCTAGTTCTCGGATAGCACCTAGCTGTCTGTCAGGACCATTTGAATCCTTCTATATCCGCCCAATATCACTAATGTAATTGTGGAGAAGAGGATGAGCTACCACAGCCAAACCAAGGTAATACTGCCCTTACGTGCTGTCGGACAGGACCGTCGCGTATTGAGGGGTATACTGTAGCTCTAAGAAAAAACCTGAAATCAGCGGAAGGAAACAATCGTGAGTTACGAAGTGGTACCTGCAGTCCATCTACCAAAACTGTTGTGTTTGAGATAGTGTAAAGGGCAACACCTCTGGACAGTGGATGACTGGAAACAAATGACTTGGGGGGATGAAACAAGCTATACTCTGTGGCAATCCGATTGAGGGGTTTGAATTTACCGAAACCTGGAGACCGTTACCTGCCATCACGTATAGTTTCAGCAGTGAAGTATGGTGAAGTTGGTTTGCGGTTTTGGGACTGTTTCACATGCTTATGGTGTAGGCTCTTAATGGTGCTGAAGAAGGATTTAAGCACGTTTTGAAGCATTTTTTACAGTAGAGGAACAGTTGGGAGATGATACTGATCGAATCAGTATGACTGTGCACCTTGTCGTCAATCGGCATCTGTGAGGCACTGGATTGTGGACAATAAGAAACCTGAAATGGACTGCCGAAGTCCAGACTTGAACCTAATGGAATACCTTCGGGATGAGTTACAACGCCGTCCATTCTAGATCTCAGCGACCATCATAAATATCTTTTCTGGTTTCGGCTCGTGAAGAAGAATGGGGTGCTATGCGTCCACCTACATTAAGACACCTAGTGGAACGTGTCTTCGACGCATTTCTAGACGTCATAAAAGCCATGAGTGGACACACAGCATATTAATGCTTAATAATAGCTGTCTGGATATGTGTGATCAGAAAATATAACACACAAAAATTTGGTAACGTTTTTGGAAACAGCGGTTTTGTAAGCTGCATTAAATTAGTGAGAAGAAAGTCTCGATCCCGATGGTTATTTTATTTCAAATGACGGGTTTCCGCCTAGTCGTAGGGCATCTTCAGAATAGGAACAGAAGCAGAAATTGTCGATGTCTAAAACAGTCAGTACACCTCAGTCACTGAAACTGCTCCCAGCAGTATTTTAAATAAAGTAACCATCGCGATGTAAACTGTTTTTTCACCGATTTTAAATGTGACGTATTTTATAAATGACTCGATTTTAAAAGAAACTTAGCTGGCTATTTGTGCAGTGAAATAACTACAACCCAAATAAAGAAAAGTAAATATATAATTAAGTGTGACATGCGGCTTCATTCGAATGCGGTATGGAGGGACGCTGCTGAGCGTTGTCGACTTTCCATATGGCGTCCCAATATGTTATAATGAAATGCTGTTCGGTGAAATGTATACACTACTGGCCATTAAAATTGCTACACCAAGAAGAAATGCGGTTGATAAACGGGTATTCGTTGGATAAATATATTATACTAGGACTGACATGTGATTACATTTTCACGCAATTTGGGTGCATAGATCCTGAGAAATCAGTACCCAGAACAACCACCTCTAGCCGTAATAACGGCCCTGATACCCCTGGGCATTGAGTGAAACGGAGCTTGGATGGTGTGTACGGGTACAGCTGCCCATGCAGCTTCAACACGATACCACAGTTCATCAAGAGTAGTGACTGGCGTATTGTGACGAGCCAGTTGCTAGGCCACCATTGACTAGACATTTTCAATTTGGGGGAGATATGGAGAACGTGTTGGCCAGGGCAGCAGTCGAACATTTTCTGTATCCAGAAAGGCCCGTACAGGACCTGCAACACGCGGTCGTGCATTATCCTGCAGAAATGTAGGGTTTCGCAGGGATCGAATGAAGGGTAGAGCCCCGGGTCGTAGCACATCTGGAATGTAGTCCACTGCTCATAGTGCCGTCAATGCGAACAAGAGGTGACCGAGACGTGTAAACAATGGCACCCCATGCTGTCACGCCGGGTGATATGTCAGTATGGCGATGACGAATACACGCTTCCAATGTGCAATCACCGCGATGTCGACAAACACGGATGCGACCATCATGATGCTGTAAACAGAACCTAGATTCATCCGAAAAAATAACGTTTTACCATTCGTGCTCACAGGTTCGTCGTTGAGTACACCTTCTCAGGCGCTCCTGTCTGTGATGCAGCGTCAAGGGTAACCTCAGCCATGGTCTCCGAGCTGATAGTCCATGCCGCTGCAAACGTCGTCGAACTGTTCGTGCAGATGGTTGTTGTCTTGCAAACATCACCATCTGTTGACTCGGGGATCGAGACGTGGCTGCACGAACCATTACAGCCATGCGGATAAGATGCCTGTCATCTCGACTACTAGTGATACGAGGCCGTTGGGATCCAGCACGGCGTTCCGTATTACCCTCCTAAACCCACCGATTCCATATTCTGCCAACAGTCATTGGATCTCGACCAACGCGAGCAGCAATGTCGCGATACTATAAACAGCAATCGCGATAGGCTACAATCCGACCTTTATCAAAGTCGGAAACGTGATGGTACGCATTTCTCCTCCTTACACGAGGCATCACAACAACGTTGCACCAGGCAACGCCGGTCAACTGCTTTTTGTGTATGAGAAATTGGTTGGAAACTTTCCTCATGTCAGCACCTTGTAGGTGTCACCACCGGCGCCAAACTTAGTTGAATGCTCTGAAAAGCTAATCATTTGCGTATCACAGCATCTTCTTTATGTCGGTTAAATTTAGCGTCTGTAGCACGTCATCTTCGTGGTGTAGCAATTTTAATGGCCAGTAATGTATTACAAGACAAAGCGGCATGTCCAGTATGCAAGCGGGATCGCAAGAGGAATATATCTTTGTATGTTTTGATGGCCAGTAGTGTATGTAACTGTATGAAATTAGCAGAACACGTCATGTGGACGTAAGGACAAACGTGTTACCACAAATAATTACTTTGTAAATGTTACTAATACGCTGAATCACTGCGATATGCATCGTATACACGTATTATGGTATCTGTATTAACAACAACTCTGAGACCTGTTGCAAGATGATATTTTCATGTCTCATACCTGATCGACGGTGTGCATACGTTTTATTTTGTGAACAAGCACAAGGGTGCTTCAGCAACCGTTTGGATGATACACGAGACACTGTGATAGCTATGCTAGAGATAGGGCGAGGCCATTAAGTAAGTAATGTGGAAAGTGATTCAGAATCTCTATTAATTTAAAATGAAATACGTGGAGAAATATTTGTTCATGGTTTAGTTGCTGACCGAGGACTGTAAACTAAGAGACCATTTACCAATTCAACAAATCAGTGTGGACAAACATCAATTGGCGTGATACTGCGAACTGGGGATGGACGTTGGAACACTTATAATGGGGGCTGAAGTAAGCATTGTGAGATGGCGAGATTCTTAAAGTTCTCTCAGTCTGCCACCATCAGTAGCGGCGAAATAATTTAGTTCAAGATTTTGCCGCTGCAGAATAGTCGCTCCTCAGTGAATAGCGGTAGTGGCCTAGTGTGAAATAATGAGGCGATAGATACAAGCGAAAGAAGAGGTACTGGAATAACAGATAAATGGAAATTTAAATATTTGTATTTAACGTTTTCCTTAAGATGAAGTGGGGAAGAAGTACCATACAAGGAGACAATTGGAATCTACCTTTCACAGAAGCGTAAAATATTTTTATACATAGGGCCTATTGTCGACAACCATAGTGTTTAAAGTATGAAAACAAAAAATATCGGTATAAATTATGAATCTTTCACTCTATATTGGAATGTGTTACACTGCGTGCCTTAAATTTATGTTGTATGGAGTTTAGTTAACAAAACTTTCAACAAATCGCTGCTATAATTAGCATAAATCACGTATTTCATGTGTTACAGCAACCTTTTTTATCCAGAAAACACGTTCCTTGATAATTGAAACGATTCTGATGTTGCTCATATATAACAGGGTACTTAACCATAGCTAAAACAAAATATTGTGGTAAGACATACGTTTTTCTAAAAAAAGTAACATTTTCTGTACATGAAAAAATAGTTTTTTCCATGGATTAAAAAGTTTATCAAAATTATCCAGGGGAAAAAAAGATAGCTCCGTTGGCAAGAACACTGATCGTGGATGAGAAGGTTCCGTGTTCCAGTCGCAGTGTGGGGCACAGATTTAATCTGCCACGGAGTTTCAAATATTAATTTCCCCGTGACACCTGAACGTACATATATAACACCCTGCGCATACATAGGAAAAACTCGGCTACTCTACAACTAAACAACTGATGACAAGCAGCTGGAAGCAGTATCTACCATAAACTATCGAAGAGTAACTGTCTAGAGCAAACTTAAGTGAAATGACATCATAAAAAGAACGGTAGGAAAATCAGATGCCACAGGAAGAATCGTGAGGAAATGCAAGTCGTTCGCGACAGAAGTGACCGAGCGAGGTTGGACCCGCATTCGGGATGACGACGGTTCAATCCAACGTCTGACCATCCTGATACAGGTTTTCCATGATTTCCCTAAATCACTTCAGGCAAATGCCGGGATGGTTCCTTTGAAAGGGCATGGCCGACTTCCTTCCCCATCCTTCCTTAATCCGATGTGACCGATGACCTCGCAGTTTGGTCTCTTCCCCCAAATCAACCAAAGCCCACAGAACTGACTTCTTATTTGCCCGATTCTTGAGTATGGTTCATTAATATGGGATCATTACGAGGCATCACTGGTAAAAGAGATAGATATGATATAACGAAGAGCGGCGCGTCTCTTCACGGCATCGTATAATAGACGTAAGAGCATTACGGAGACGTTCGACGAACTCTACTGGCAGACGTTACGAGAGAGGCGTTGTGTGTCTCGATAGAACTTTCCGAGAAGATTTGGACATCACGTTACTTCCGCCCACTTACCTCTCGCGAAATCACCACGTCGGGAAAATTCGAGGAATTAGAGCTAACATAGAGGTCTACAGACAAACATTCTTCTCACGCCCTATTCACGAGTGGAAGAAAGGTGGAAGGGATCAGTTAGTGGTACCAGAGGTACCCTCCTCCACACACCATTAGGTGGTTTGGCGGAGTATGTTGCTGTGGATATAAAACGTCAGTGACAAAATTTTTAATATAGACAATTTTTCACGCTCTGTTAAATAGATATAATTGGAATCTTAGCTGAATTACAAAATTGCTCTGTTATAGTATGAAAATGATAGAATAATAACAATAAGCCACTGCACATACACTAATGTACATTACGGGTGATTCCTTTTGCTGCGGACACCGGGTGAGTCTCGTATGTAAATGTATCTCTCGTCAGTTTTTGTTTGTACAGTACAACGGGGATTGAAGTCATTAAAAGCAATTTTTCGGCCACACTGTTTCGTCCTCAAACTGCGCAGTGCCATATGTTTAAACACTCCCCCGTTTATTTTTCGCTCGACGCAAAATTCGGAGAGGTGCAAAAGAGGTGTGAGTCGTTAGCACTGCTGAAGCGTCGATAGTGCAGATTTGCAGGGTTCGGCGTTGCAGCTGTGCAGCTGTGAGACGGGCGCAGCTGCAGCTGACGGCGCTGTGGTAATGGGGCTCGAACGTGCGTGCCGCGGCACCGACAACTGCATGGTAATGAGGCCTGCATTCATTAGGGGAGGGGGCGGCAGCGGAGATGAGGACCGGCTTAGGGCGCGGGAAAAACGGAATCCGCGCTGCACGTGCCGCTTCTATCCTAACGATCCTTCGCCACAAGAGCAGCCCGCCTCGGGGCTGAGTGAGTGATTAGGGATTAGCAGGCTGTCGGCTACCTCGTACACACCACCTGCTCTTTCCGTGCTCCTTCTCCTGACCCGGGGTCCACTTGTGCCCTACTTCAAACTAAAGTTTCCCAGGCGTCGTTTGTAAAACTTCGCTCGTACGTTTCTTCGAAATCTGACGTACGTCTCAAATTTAAGAGTTTTTGCTTTGTCCCTGATAATCATACGGGGACTCGACTTTTACCATACTTCAAAATGGGGATAAATTGCTAAGAAGGGAAGAATCAGCTGAACAACAACAAAAACGCTGCAGTTATTGAAATTCCTCTACCTTTCGACAGCAAAGTAGAATGTGTCCTCGGAGTCTTTCGAGGTGTCATTTGTACAAAATGTCCTCGATTTTCAAGCCGCGTCAGTTAGATGAAAATGCTCGAGGTTTCGATGGCTATCCCCGCCATCGTCTTTAGGAATAAAAACGACTGACTTCCAGGGCTGGCGCCATTTTCCATTTATACAAGAACGATTGAGCCTCTTCCACCAACAGAGAGGGCCGAAACGACACGTGGGCGTAGGTGAGTCAGGCAGTACATAACGGCTGTGAAACGCCACTGGACCGAGGCCCAAGAGAAAGGCACACTACGTCACACTACGTAATACTGCAGGTCTTGCGAGTACCAGCAACCGTCTCCAGAGGGGAGCAAGTATCTGTTTCACAAGGGGTTATCAATTCTTGACTGCATGTTTAAATGCGTGCAAGTTCTCGATAGAACACGAGAAAATTAAGAACTTTAACAAGTATCTTTTCAATTAAATATTGATTTCCTGTGGGTCGTGCATGGAGCCCAGCATTGCCGAAGTGTGACCGACAAGCCTACTAGTGTGACGTCACATGTTTTTGCACGGCCCGTGCATCTCGTTGGCCCCGGTCCCGTACAACGCAAACAAGATGTATGGGCCCTGCAAAGAACATGTGACGTCACACTAGTAGGCTTGTCTGCCACACTTCGGCAATGCTCGCCTCCACGCACGGCCAACGGGAAATCAATTCTTAATTGAAAAGATACTGGTCAAAAGTTCTTGATTTTGTTGTGCTCTATCGAGAACTTGCATGTACTTAGGCACGCAGTCAAGAATTATTGAACTCGTCTAAAATAGTTACTTGCTCCCCAGTGGAGACGTAAGACCAGCAGTGTCACATACTGAGACGTACGCACCTTGGTCTGCCCCCCCCCCCCTCCCCCTAGTGGGCGCCAGCACTGGACCGAATCACATCTGGTCGCGCGACGGACTGGTGCCACATTTTAAATTGTAGCTCCCGCTTCGCTACAAGCGCCAAGTAATTTTCTTTGCTTCCTTTCCACATACAAAGCCCGCTTCTCTAATAAGGGTCTACCCCTGGTTTCTGTTAAAATTGATGATCTTCACCCTAATCTCAGTCGCTTCCTTTACAGCGGTATCCCACTATGAGCCAAGAATCACAGTGTCTTCACACAGTATTCGTGTCCGTTATCCAGGCAAGCTCAACTATCACTGACTTCTTCAGCTCCTTCTTTTGATACGTCACTTGTGCTTGGTACAACGTTCTGCAATTACTGTGCACAATGTAGCACTGGAACTGGTTGCCCAAATAAAATAACAATTGGAATTAGAATGGCTGAAAGTGATTCGACATTCTACACAGAAGAGACGAGGTCCTGTAACAACCTGCATAAATGTGGAATTACAGAGACTTGAATTCACTACGTCTCTCAGCTAGCCGGAACTGCTATGAGGTCCCAGCTCACCTTTCGCGCATGCGTCCTTTCGGCCCCCTCTGGTTGGTGCCAGAGGCTGCAGTCATGCCTATATAAGTGGGAAACCTCGCCAACCCCTGGTCTACCCCACCCCTGCGCCATTTTCGGCTGTAACTACCCCCAACTCGCCCTCCCCTATCACTGTCGCCCCATCGACAGACTTTCCGCCGCTCCCTGCACTGCATCTGACAGGCTCCAAGCCAGCACGGATTTCGGCTCGACGTTCCACAGTCTCTGTGACACCCACGCCCCCTCCCTCTACGTCATCCGCTGCTCAGGGTGATACAGCCCCCCGCCATCTCCCCCTGAAACCAATACTCCAGCTCCCTCTCCACTCTGTCGTGACCACGAAACCTTCCAAGCGCCCAAATGTTGACCCTTCCCCCGAAATCTCCCCCAAGAAAACCCCCAATACCCATGACCCCCTGCACCCCCATGGACATGACCCCAAGCCCCACCCCTGCCACACCTGCCACCCACACCTTTGTTCTCTCCAATCTTGACACTCAATTCCTTGATGCCCGCTCCCTCACCCCAGCCATCCGAAAATACTACCCCAATGCCCCCATCTCCCTCTGATTCCTCACAAGGACTCGGTCCTCATTAAATCCCCCAATGCTTCCTACCACACCTCAAGAATTGCCCCTAACTCACCTCTCCCCCCTCCTGCAACACCTGTAATGAACCACTTCCTACCTACTCCTCAAAGTGTAAAGCGAAACCTCCTCCAGTCACCCCTGAGCTCACCATCCCTGTCTGTCCTGTTGATGACCCCATCAATCCCAACAACTCGCTCCGCCCTCCACCTACTGCAGAGGACATGATCTGTTTCATCACCATTGTGCTCCAAAACATCTACCCCTTCCAGTGCTCCCACACCCTTTCCCAAATCGCCCTCGCTGCCCGTTCCATCTTCCATGTTACCACCTATGCCATATACTCACACAACCAGGCCCACTTCACCTTCATCCCCCTCACCACCCTCGTCTAACTCTCCCCTCCCATGGTACAACAACCCTACTGTATCCTGTACCACAATATTCGCTCCCTGCGCATCCACAAACTCTTCTTCCTCCACACCCTCCGTCAGCACTGCATGGATGCCTTCGTCCTAAATGAAACCTTCCGTCAACCCCATATCTCCATCTCCATAGCCCCTTACATCCTTCACCGCACTGATAACCCGTAACTTCTGGCACATGGCGGAGTTACTATAGGCCACCTCAAGCAAATCCCTGTCCGGCCCCAACGTCTCCTTAACAATCCTGCCGAGCATCTCACCCTCAGCCTCTTCTTCCCCACCCTTACCCTCACCTGTGACACCATTTATGTCTGCCCTCACACCCCCATCCCGTATGATTTCCAGGCCCACATTGACCGCATCTTCTCCACCTATGTGATTTCCGCTGACGTCAATATCCACAGCCATGATCCTGCCAACCTCCAGCGGTGGCTTCAGTTTCTCACCACCCTCCAGGGAGACCTGGTTCCCTTGCCTCAGCACACCCGACCCGAATCCGACACCACTCCCGATGTGGTCCTTGTTTCTCCCAACCTCCTTGGGCGCATCATCGCAGATGTCCTTGACTTCATTGGCAGTGACCATGATCCTGTTCTCCTCATTATCTCTAATGGTCACCATCCCCGCAACGCTCCTCGCCCTAACATCCCTCCTAAACTTGTCCATGATTACTCCCATGCCAACTGGGATGCCTACCAGGACTCCATTCACACCCAGGTTGACGGCCACGACCTTACCCTCCAATCTCCTGATGACATCTCTGGCACTGCTGCCTTCCTGCACCAGACCTTGTCTGACACCATCGCCACCCATATCCCTACCAAAGGCATCCACCCTGCCTCCACAGGCCATCCTTCTCCTTCGAGAGTCCCAGTTCCTCTACTGCTCTTTTCTCTGCACTTGTGACCAGGATACACTTACCCACCACCAGCAATTACAACGACACATCCGCAACCTGCTTACTGCAAAGAAAAGCCGTGCCTGCCGTTAGACATGTACACAACTCAACACCACACTCCCCATTAACTCTTCCAAGTATTGGTCTGCTTTCTACCGCCTTACTGGGAACCGCCCCACCCCCCAATACCCTCTCCTCCTTGATGACCATCCCTTTCCTGACAAACTCAGTAAGGCCAACCACTTTGCCTCTCACCTCTCAGATGTTTTTCCATCCCAGATTATCCCCACTTTGATTATTCCCTCTTCCCTGACAACATGGACTGTACAAATACCTCTGTTCCTCTCCTTGCTCCTAACTTCCAGTACTTGGGCCACATACCACCATCTGAACTTAACACTCCAATCACTACACAGGACATTAGCCTCACACTCCGCACTAAACGCATCACTGCTCCTGGCCACGACTGCATTACCTACTGCCACATCAGACACTGCCCTCCCTCCTTCCTTTCAGTCCTTGCCACCCTCTACAATGTCATCCTTGCCACTGGCTTCTACCCCGACAAGTGGAAAACCTCCTGTATCCTGATGTTCTCCAAACCCAACAAGCCTCCATCTGATGCCTCTTCCTATCGTCCTATCTGTCTCACGTTCAGCAAGCTCTTGGAATCCATCCTTTCCTGGTGCATCCATCACCACCTCCACCAAAACCACCTCCTCCCCGACAGCCAATGTGGCTTTCGACCTTCCTTCTCTGCTGATGACCAATTCCTCCGCCTCACTCATCTCCTCTCCCTCCAGGTTAACTCCCGTCGCTCCACCATTTTTGTCTCCCTCGACCTTGAAGAGGCCTACGACTGTGTCTGGTATCCCAGTCTCCTGTTTAAATTCCAAACCTACGTCCTTCCTGTCAACTACATCTGTCTGATGGCCTCCTTCCTCTCCCATCGCCCCTCCTATGTTACCATCCATAATGCCAGTTCCCACACCTTCTACCCCTCTGCAGGTGTGCCCCAGAGCTCTTCCCTCTCTCCTCTCCTCTACCTCCTGTACATGGCAGAAATGCCCCAACATCCCCCCTCCAGTACACCTCTTGCAATATGCCGATGACTCCACATTTATCACCCTCGCTCCTACCCTTCAACGGTCCCAACGCCTTCTCCAGAATCACCTTCACCTATTTGTTACATGGTGTAACCAGTGACTCCTGAAAATCAATCCTTCCACAACCCAGGCAATCATTGTAGGTTGTACCACTCGCTCCTTCCAGCTCCTGGATTTCTCCCTTACTGTCTGCACCTGTCCTGTCCACCTCACCCCCACCCTCACCTACCTTGGCCTCACCATTGACCGTCACCTCACCTGGATCTCTCATCTCTGCTCCATCCAACCAAAAGCCCACAACCACCTCCGACTCCTCAAACTCCTCTCTGGCCGAACATGGGGGTTGCACCCCTCTACCATCCTACACACCTACAAATCCTTAATCCGTTCCATCCTCTGTGATTCCAGTCCCCCCCCCCCCCAAATTCTATAAGTCCCTCCAGATCCTTGAGCATCATGCACTCCACCTCGCCTTCCGTATATGCCTCCCAACCCCCACGCGGATCCTCTGTGACCTCATTCCTTTCCTCCATCTGCTCCTGTTCCTTGAACGTATCCGCATACTCTACACCTCCTGCCACCTTGATCCCCCACACCCCCTGGTTGCTCCTCTCCTCTCCCATCCTCACCCCCTGCCATGCCTTCACTGTTGTGTCCCCCCTACCCTCCATCTCTACACCCTTCATCTCCTTTCCCAGGGTGACTTGCATCATCTCCCCCTCCCGGATGATACCCTCTCTCCCTCCATCTACCCCTCCTATGAACTCCGATCCCCACCCTCCTTCTTTCCTCCGTCCTTTCCGTGGGCTCCCTCTTGCCCCCCTTCCATCCTGTTTTCTCCCCACCAAACCTCTCCTACCTCCCTTCTCCCCCCCCCCCAAGTCCTTTTGTATGGCCCTCCTCTGCCTTCCCCACTCCCTTTCGTGTCGGCCCTGCACCCCCCACCCCTCTTATGGGTCCTCATCCTCAATCAGCTCCTTTCCCGCCTCCCCCCTTCGCTTTTCCTCTCCTTACCCCCTTTTTTCCTTTTTCCATCATCTGCCCAGTTTCCCCCCACCTGCTATCGGCTGTGGTATGTCACATTTGCCAACTTTGTAGTGCAGTGTTCCAGTGAACGTTCAGTGTTGTTCGTCTTTCTCGTGTTGCGAACAGAAACCATGCTAAGTGTGAATTTTATGTCTTTTGCGAACAGATACCAGACTGTTGCCGTGTTTTTTAATTTTCTGTCTATTGTTTTATCTGTCTGCTTCGTATGTATTTTATTAGCATCATCATCCCTCTGTTCTATGTTTTAAGTTCCACGATTTTTTTTTTTTTTGCCAGTTACTATTTAAGTCTCCGATTTTATCGCCTGTTTTTATTATGTATTCACTTCATCTTTTTAACAAAGTCTGTAGGCTGAAGAGCGGTTTACCACGCTGCTGCCAGCCCGCCCCCTTCGCGGGAATTGAAATTCAATAAAGGAAAAAAATGAACAACCCCTGCACTCAGTGGTTCTTACTCCTGACGACGATGGTAGAGATGGCTTTCGAAAGTTCGAGAATTTATTTCGGTCGAACTGACGCGGCTTGAAAACTGAGAAGATTGTATTCTGCAAAGTAGAATATGAAAACGAAGACTCCGCTGAGACTAAGCTGTTTATCTCTATTAATTTAGCATTGAACTTGAAGCAACTAAAATACAGCCCAGGAACAGCCATCGACACAAGAGGAAGGTCAAATCATCATCATCATCTTCAAAGATTTAGGCTGTTTCCTGTTCCGAATTCACAAATAAATACATTCCTCTCTTTCTTTTGGTCTTCCAATATCTCTTTTCCCATTCGGATTCCACTCCAGGTCTTTTGGCATGCTCATAATGAGTCTCCAGTCTTCCCAATTTTTTTTTCATTCAGTTTGAAATTATTTAATTACGTTCTAATATATTCATTGTTAATTATGTCTCTTCTTGTGCAGCCCGTCGTCTTCCTTAGGAACCTCATCTCCGCTGTTTCAATTTTACTTTTTTCGTAGAATCCCAGTGTTCGCTTCCATAGCATGACACAGTAATCACCATCATTTATGGAATCTCATGATGCTCCCTTTCTGAACATTACGACCCAATGCTCTGCAAAGGATATCGAAGGCAGCTTCGAATTTGTGTGTTTTATTTTCATTATCACAACCAGAAGCAAAACTATGAGCATAGCCAAAATAAGACATTTGAGAGACTTGTTCTAAAAATGAATATGCAGTTTCTTTTCTTACTGGATATATTCCATTGAATGCTATTATTTTAGTTTTATAATTAAAAAATTTGAAATGGTATTTGTAGGTTTCTTTTTAGTTTGTATACTGATCTTTGGAAGCCATCTTCAATCTTTTGAATAATGGCGGTATCATCTGCAAACGATAATACAGTCAATTATTTCCCATTAATTATCTTGATTTCTCTATTTACTTCACATTTCTACTTACAGAGAATGGAGTCAATATAAATATAAAAAGGGTAGTTGACAGTTCCCATCCCGGTTCTACACTTTGCTTGATAATTATTTCTTCTAGTTGATTCTCACCTGTGTTTATTATAATGCGTGTGTTTTCATAAAGAGTTTTTTTTCTAAATCTTTATTCAATTCATTACATTATTCATATATAACCCACTACCTACCTACATTAGTGTGTCTTAATGTTGATACAGTACAATGCAGCTTTATTATTCTACACTACAGGCAATTCTATTATTATTATTATTATTCTAGTCTTACCGCTATGGGGTTCTAAGCTACTTAATCTAAGGAACTACATGCTACCTGCAGCGTTACAGGTGTGCCTGTGCTACTATAAACCTACTAGGTGTTGGCCCGGCCCACTGAGCTAATCCCAGTGGGCGTGCCCCTGGCACTGGGCTGGCCTTAACTTCGTGTCGCTGCAGTCTATTCTAGGTGTTATCCTATCTTCTACATCTAATCTAACTACATATGTCTTAGTCGGTGTGCGTTCAATTCCGGTGTTTGTGTGCCCCCCTCCCTCCTAGTCCAGGGTAAGGCGGATTCCAGCCGTGAGGCGGCTGGCCAAGTCCCTGCCCGGCGGTACAGGAAGGGTGCACGAGGTCTAAATCGGTGAAGGTATTTGCCCGTTACTGGTGATTGTCCCTTAAAAAGTTCTTGAGTACTTTCTTTGATATTTCATCAGTAAGTGTATTTAGGGTATTTAAGGTGTTTTCGTGCCTTAATATGTGGTACGTGTCATTGTTCGGTAGCTGTTGTCGTAGATCATGGGCTACGTCATCGAAGAGGCGGCACTCATACGCCACATGTTCTGGGGTACCTTGCGCAGCACCACAGTCACACACTGGTGTAGCCTGCTTCCCAAACCGACATAGATATGTCGGGTATGGTCCATGTCCAGTAAGAAAGTGCAGCATTCCTCTCGTGGGTGTGAAAAATGTGAATTTTAACCTTTCCTCTATATCCGGTAGCAGTTCATAGGTTCTGCGTCCCGTTTCCTCATTGTTCCATTGATCCTGCCAGAGTTCAATCCCTCTCTTTTTGATGGCATACTTGTCCCCAGCGTAAACCCCAAGTATTTCCCTGATTTTGTCCCTGTTTTCCTTCCTCGCCCAGTACCAGGCGGCTTGCTCCCGAATTTTTATGTCCAGTGGGCAGATCCCCATTAGCACTAACAGTGCTCCACCAGGTGATGTTCTGTAGGCCCCCGCTGAATGTAGAAGCATGTTCCGCTGCACTCTTCTTACGGCCATGGCAGGCATGAACCTCGTGAGTCTGTGTGCCCAGACTCCTGATCCGTACCCTACTATGGAGGTCAGAATACTATTGTGGTATAATTTGATTAGGTTGGGTGGAAGGTGAAACCGCTTATGACCAATTCCAATGAGATTATTTAATAAAACCAGTGATTTTTGGGATACGGTATCAATGTGTGATGCAAAGTTCCACCTCTCGTCGATGATTACACCCAGGTATCGGGCCTCACGGCGCCGAAGAACTGGGATGCCGTTGATTCTTACCGTGGGGTTTCTGACCAGTTGGCCTTTAAGAAGTAAGTATGTTGATTTGTTGGGCGCAGTCGTCATTTTACTTTTGTGGCACCATGATGTTAGTACGGTTACTGCTCTCTCCACTATTTCTATTAAGTGATAAAGGTATCCACACTTAGGCACACTCTCCAAACGCTATCACGGCTGACACGGTCAAAAGTCTTCGCGACGTCGTAAAAGGCGATATGGGTTTTATTTTAAAATCTCTGTATTTTTCTGCATTGTTTTAAATCACAAACACATTGTCTGTGCATGAACAACCTGATATATCTCAGTTTCTTTCTTCACAAACAATAGCTCCTGTGATATGCTTTATGCGGTTATTGATTATCTTAGAGTACCGTTTGTAGCTATGACTTAGAAGACAGATGCCACGATTGCTTTTACAGCCATTACGTATCCCTTTCTTAAAAACAGAGATCGCTTCTACAGCAAAGCGACGGTATCAGGTACTACGAATTGCTTTCCCTAGATGTAGCCATCACTGGTGACAGCCGCGTGGGATTAGCCGAGCGGTCTGAGGCGCAGTAGTCATGGACTGTGCGGCTGGTCCCGGCGGAGCTTCGAGTCCTCCCTTGGGCATGGGTGTGCGTGTTTGTCCTTAGGATAATTTAGATTAAGTAGTGTGTAAGCTTAGGCACTGATGACCTTAGCAGATAAGTCCCATAAGATTTCACACACATTTGAAAATTTTTTTTTCACTGGTGACATGTATTGTCAACAACTCTGAGACCTCTTGCAGGACGACTGCATGAAGTGATGCCACTCGACGACAGGGCCCGCCCGTGTTCTGCTACACTATGAAAAACACTATAAAGGCGTTGGGATCGGAAGTCATCTTTTTCACCTCATCTTGCACCGTCAGATTTTCACTTTGCGCCGGCCGAAGTGGCCGTGCGGTTAAAGGCGCTGCAGTCTGGAACCGCAAGACCGCTACGGTCGCAGGTTCGAATCCTGCCTCGGGCATGGATGTTTGTGATGCCCTTAGGTTAGTTAGGTTTAACTAGTTCTACGTTCTAGGGGACTAATGACCTCAGCAGTTGAGTCCCATAGTGCTCAGAGCCATTTGAACCATTTTTTTTCACTTTGCCCTCACCCTATTGGACAACCTTCAAAGAGCTTACTTTTGCGGATGGAAACGCGCTCTGAACATTCGACGAGTTCTTCGCCTCAAATCACGTGGTTTCCACAGTCGTGGATCGAATAAATTCCTCATCGTTGGCACAATGTTGTAAATAGGGAAGGATAATATGTTACTGGTGAACAAAGTCTATGTTATGTTTTGCTGTCGTGTTTATTATAGTTACGGTCACCCTTAACATAGTGAAGTGGTTGAAATGGTTCAAATGGCTCTGAGCACTATGGGACTTAACATCTTAGGTCATCAGTCCTCTAGAACTTAGAACAACGTAAACCTAACTAACCTAAGCACAACACACACATCCATGCCCGAGGCAGGATTCGAACCTGCGACCGCCGCAGTCACGCGGTTCCGGACTGAAGCGCCTAGAACCGCACGGCCACCGCGGCCGGCTGTAGTGAAGTGGACCACACCATTACTCAACCTCATAGAATAACTTTCCACCAGCGAAAACGCCTTCTGGAGTGGCACGAACAAAAGGCACTCAGCATCCACCGTATACCACTTTTCCAAGCCAAATAATGCCGAAGCCCACTGCGGTTAACAAGGCCAACTCAATCCGCTGCAACGAGGATGTTCCTTCATACCGGGCGCCTTATCTCCCTGCAAGCTCATACAAGGCGTCTTAATAACATTGACGCTGACAAGGTACCGTTCCGCTTCCAGATATCACATATTCAATACAACTGTACTTAGAAATGACCGTTCCGCTTCCAGATATCACATATCCAATACAACTGTATTTAGAAATGCATGGGTACAGATTGCTCGATCACCAGTGATGTCTACCACAACCATTAAAGTACACTTTTGACATCACATCACCACCTAGTGCCAACCATAAACTGAAATTCGAAGGGGAACAGCAAAACGCTCTCTGTGTAAAGCATGGTATCCATTGACCGTGCCACAACTGACCTCGTGCGGGCCGATCTTTTCCTCTTTAAGGGGGACGTTCAGGAAATTGACTGACAATAAGTTTCCAAAGCTTCTGTGATGTAATCGCATCTCAAGTACGTGACAAGTGTTTATCGTATGACGTGGCCTCCCTGCTACGTCCACATTTTGAAGCAACACTTCAATACTGGTTCGGTGAACAACGATCCAGTGGCCTACTTTCAACAAAACTTGCACAGGACGCAACTAGAAGGCTGTAAAATACACACTTTGGTTCTCTAGACCATATGTGACTCTGTTCGGTACCTTAGAAACATTAGCCAGATTCCAAATAACTCTCTAAATTCTCTCGTATGGAAACGGCGTCCTGAAACCACATTTTCATCTGCTACAGCTGTCAGAATTGCAACATACGATCTAATGCTCTTATTTTATTCTGGGAACATAGGGAGGATGAAGTTCTGAGAGAGAGTGGGCTTTAAGGTACGAAATTTCACTCAAAATATTTTTAAAAAAGTAGATTTACAGTGCTTCTCTGCAGCTGAGAAGTCAGTTGAAGGCCTGAAAAAGGAAAGAAAGGAGAAAGCAAAGCACTAGAGTTTTTTATTTAATCGTATGGCTAGGGCCCCGCGTCGGGGAGACCGTTCGCCAGGTGCCGGTCTTTCAGTTTGACCTTCAGTGGATGAGGATATAGGATGAGGATGAGGGCAGCACAACACCCGGTCCCTGAGCGGAGAAAATTCCCGGACCCAGCCGGGAATCGAACCCAGGCCCTGAGGACTGATAACCCGTCACGCTGATCATTCAGCTACCGGGGGCGCACAAAACACCAGAAGAGAAGCCTTGAAGGGAAAGAGGATCCTGAGTACAAATCTGAAGCTTTCTGACTAGGTGCCAAAAGAGAAAACGTTAGGTTGAACATTAAACTGCATGTACCGAAAATTACGTTTTTTAAAGTTTATTTCCTTCCTCTCAGAATCTATGAAGACCAGAATTATGAAATTTATGAAATTTTGTATCCTTACTTCTATAAACCTAATAAATGTTGTCCCAAGAGTAAATTTAGAAATTCCGAGAGCGAGCTGAATTATGGGGACAAATGCTTGGAACTCTGCATGAATTTTATGTAACACTTACAGAACTAAAATAAAAGTTATCGTATTCCACATATTCAATAAACTTCATGACATGAACTTACTATATGCAAAGAGTTTAAAGAGAGAAAATTTTGTAGAACTATTCTGAACAATTTCTGGAGAAAATCTACTTATATTATTTGTTGAAAATGAAATTTTTAAATTCCATAAAAAGTTTACATATATGTAATCTCAGGAGCTTAGCAGTAAATGTGTTACTTTCATGTAATGCATGACACACCATTTCGTCGCCGTACCTTCAAAATTGTGGATTTGTTGCAACATTTAAATAATGTCTTTTTCAACAAAATCCCTCATAAACCTTCGGCGCCCCACGGCCGCCACGTGGTGGAGCAGTCATATGTATTCACGGAGTCAGGTGAAAAAGGTACCGACGTCATTGTGGCCACGCGACGGAAATAAACACACTTTGCACGTGGAATGGTAGTTCGAGCTGCACCCATGGGACATTCGATTTCGGAAATCGTTAGGGAATTCAGAGTGTCAAGATGTGCCGAGAACACCAAATTTCAGGCATTACCCCTCACCGTGGATTACAAAGTGGCCGACGGCCTCTACTTAACGACCAAGTGCAGCAGTGTTTGCACAGTATTCCCAGTGCTGACAGACGAGCAATACTGTGTGAAGTAACAACAGAAATAAATGTAGGACGTACAACGAACATATCAGTTAAGACAGTGCCGCGAAATATGGCGTTCAGCGTCTCTCCAGTGCTCGAGACCATATCGGCTGGATCCTAACCTAATCGAAAATTAAGGCCCATCCAGACACAGTACATGATGTAAAGGTACTCCCGTATCCAGCAGTATCCCCTGATCTGTCCCCGGTACTACATGTATGGGACTAGTTAGGCCGTCCATTCCGTTGCAGTGCCAGTATAGATGGTATCAACTACCATTTACAACAGCTATCGAACGGCGTGCATCAGGAAAGGATACAACGCCTTTTTGACACCCTTCCCAAGTGAATCAGTGGGTGCATCCAGGCCAGTGATGGAGCTGTATCATACTGATAACTGGGGTCACACTCCCGATTTTCTTGTCAGTATGAATCGATTTTCTAATCAGTGAAGGGACGTCAGTTTCCCTGCCAATCCTACAGCTTTACTTTCGTTTCAGCCTCATCTTGTAGGTGCTTCGCATTATTGTAAGTCTGTGTGTATGGTTAGTTTGCTCTGAGCCACTGCATAACATAATATACATATAAAAAATTGCATCAACCCGGTTCCCAGAACTCCTGTGACTGTCACTGTCACTAAACCCGCCCAAAAACGTAAACAATTATTAATGAGCAGCGGCTATTAGACGGATGGTGTCGGAAAGCCGGTCAGTTCCAGTCATTCCACCAGGAAGGAGGTACACGACTCGTGTTTTCTGTAGTTCAACCATGCCTAGACGGTCAATACCGCGGTTCAATAGCGTACGCGTTGTTACTGTTTACCAGGAAGGGTTCTCAACAACGAAAGTGTCCAAGCGTCTCGGAGTGAATGAAAGCGATGTTGTTGGGCATGGAGGACATACAGAGAGACACGAATGCCACGCTCAGGCCGCCCAAGGGCCACTACTGCAGTGGACGACCGCTACCTACGGATTAAGGCAAGGAGGAACCCTGACAGCAACGGCACCATGTTGAATAATGTTTTTCGTGTAGCCACAGTACTTCGTGTTACGACTCAAACTGAGCGCAGTAGGCTACATGATACGCAACTCCACTCCAGACAACCAAGGCGATGTCCATCTTTGCAACCACGACGCCATGCAGCGCAGTACAGATGCGCCCCACAACATGCCGAATGGACCGCTCAGGAATGGCATCACGTTCTCTTCACCGATGAGTGTTGCGTATGCCTTCAACCAAACAATCGTCGAAGAAGTGTTAGGAGGCAACCCGGTCAGGAAGAACGCTTTAGACACAGTGTCCAACGAGTGCAGCAACGTGGAGGTTCCCTGCTGTTTTGGGGTGGCTTTATGTGGGCCGACGTACGCCACTGGTGGTCATGAAAGGTGCCGTAACGGTTGGAGTATACGTTAATGCCATACTCCGACCGAAAGTGCAACCATATCGGCAGCATATTTGCGAGGTATTCGTCTTCATGGGCGACAATTCGCGCCCCCATCGTGCACATCTTGTGAATGACTTCCTTCGGGATAATGATACCGCTCGACTAGAGTGTCCAGCATGTTTTTTAGTCATGAACTCTATCGGACATGACTGGGACAGACTGAAAAGGGCTGTTTATGGAAGACGTGACCCACCAACCACTCTGAGCAATCTACTCCGAATCGCCGTTTAGGAGTGGGACAATCTGGACCAACAGTGCCTTGACGAACTTGTGAATAGTATGCCACCACGAATACAGGCATGCATCAATGCAAGAGGACTTGCTACTTGGAATTAGAGGTACCGGTGTGTATTGTAATCGGGACCACCACCTCCGAAGGTCTCATTGTATGGTCCTACAACATGCCATGTGTGGTTTTTATGAGCAATAAAAATGGCGGAAATGATGTATGTGTTGATCTCTATTCCAATTTAGTGTACAGGTTCCGGAACTCTCGGAACCGAGGTGATACAAAAGTTTTTCTCATGTGTGTATATGATCCATGATAATTTGGTTCATGTCTTTCTTTTACACCGCTGTTGTTATCAAGGAATCACATTCAGTTTTATGATGACGAATGAAATCACTGTCCTAGAGCCTTTTACTGATAATAGTTTATACTAGCTACCAACTTTTTGGGAAAATGTAAATTCTGTCATAACCTAATTTCCATGTGGTTCCCTCGTGCACTCCATGACATCGTGTTTTACTTTGAATATATCAGTAAATATTCATTATTCACTGAACATCTTAGTGGTATTTGGCTGTTACTTTGCAACTTCACTGAAATTTTTGCTGTAAAAATTTACTAATTATGACAGTCCAGAGACATATCGCCTTCGAATAAGCATTTTTATTTTTACGTTGATCGACATTGTCAGTTCTGGAAATATTGTACCGTTCTCAACTTCAGGAATGCAATGGTATAGTTCCAATGCGAAAAAAAAACCTGGAAAATTATTTCCTTTCAAGCTGAGTTTAGACGGGTATATAGCTATAAATAAACCCTTCAAGCTTGTCACTTCGTGTATTAACTGTAATGTGTTATTTTTGTTAGTTGGAAAGGTTGACACCTAACTACTGAAACAATGTGTGACTAATTCATTTAAATCTTTCTGGGTTTACTGCTGCATCATCTTATAAAACATTAAACTACACAGACATTTAGGTCGAGTTCCAGCAGCCTTCCTGAGGGCAAGCAAAATATTTGTACCTAGAAGCTCTGTCTACGAGTAGACTTCTTGTATAGTGCCGCGTTCAGAAGTCTCGATATTTGTGGAAGATGAATCTGACACAATTCTGTTTGGTCACGAGTGGTCACGAGCCGTTCTACTGAGTTACGGTGGTGCAGTTACATCAATTAGTCTGTTGGACCACTAGTGCATTAACAGCTTGATTATACGAGGGCCAGCGGAACACGTTTGTCCCGTAACCGATAACTGTTATTATCTGAAGCCTGTGTGGAAAAATCTGTTGTGCTCGCAAAAGTTACTGAGTTTGCGAATCTAACACACTGTTTCCACTCTCCTTTCAGGATAATCATGATAATAAGCGACACTTATTTTCTGACTGTTACAGTTATTGTTGTTGTTTCGCTCATCAGCCGCAATGATCTTCATTCCTGTCGATTGGCAACCGTCCTTTTTATTTCAACAAATATGATGTATCTTACATCCACGTGTTGGACAAAGGTATTGAAACACCGTGGGAAACGCATGCTTGAAAATAAGTGCAGATGCTATCCAAGCTTGCTCCTGTGCAATGTCCTCAAGAGGTTTCTTAGTCGTGATGAGAACAGTGTTCGGAGTAGCTGTGAGTGCGTTACGTCTGATATAATTCGAACAATGGCAAACTGTTGGTGCTCGTATGGTGGCGCTTCCTTAACCAAGGTCTTGTGCAAACGTTTGGCAACTAGCTCTTAAGGAACAGAAATGGCAAGTTATGCTGTACTCGAAACATGAAAAAAAAAGAAATGGTTCAAATGGCTCTAATCACTATAGGACTTAACATCTGAGGTCATCAGTCTCTTAGCCTTAGAACTACTTAAACCTAACTAAGCTAAAGATGTCACATACATCGATGCCCGAGGCAGGATTCGAACCTGCGACCGTAGCAGTAGCACGGTTCCAGACTGAAGCGCCTAGAACCGCTCGTCCACAGCGGCCGGCGAAACATGAGAGCTTGTCATTCCTTACCGCAGGGTTTATAAAAACTACAGTTATTAATGTCATAGAAATATTTAAGAGCAAAAATTTGTAGAACATTATCTGGAACGGTCATATGAGACTCAGTATTATGTACAGCTGCTGCCAATCTACGATTTGCTGGTAGAATTCTGGGAAGTTGCAGTTCAAGTGTGGCCCAAACATTGATACCGCTACTACTAAAGTGTATTTGTTCCTTGTTAGGTCGAGCTAACATGAATTGTCAATCATATACAAATAAGGAATTATAAATGGTTACAGATTTATTTATGAATAATCTCCAGCTAGACTGATATGTAAGCAGTTTATATTTTATCTCATTCACAATGAGCCCATTTCGGCAAATTGCCATCGTCGGGTGCTCTTACACGTAACATAGTTGCAGTCATGTCCTATCTGTTTTGGAATTATTACATTCTCCTGGGTGTAGAGTGGAGATGTATATCAGATGCTACTTGTTTTCCAAATGTGCTACTTTTCCACTGTCAGAAAAGTGGCATATTTGGAAAACATGTTGTATGCCGTTTCGAATTTGGTCTCTTGCGAGTAAAAATTTTGTATATTTCCGACACAGATACTTTCTTGTAGACAACAGCATCGGTGGCAAAGAAACTCTTGGTGCTTCTGGACCCACGTGATAAATCGTGTATGTACTGACAGAGATCCTGTAACTTTTCTCGAGGACTCGTGACCTTGACTGTTGTGTACACATCAGAGTTCCTATAACTCTTCTCGACGACTCGTCCTCTTGACTGTCGTGTACACCAGGGCGGTTTCGTGGTAAGCAGACTGGACTTGATGGCTTCTGAGTGACTGTAATTAGTGCCTACTACGCAGGCTTAAGGACGAGTGATTTTCCGATCGTGGATGGCGTCTTCCAGCACCTGATCGATAGGAACTTTTGAAAGGACTTTACAAGTTGCAGCGTTATAGTGTAATTTTTTAAACTATGAGTCCTCTGGAGGGTTTTATAGCGCCGCCACAAATTGCTATTGTACCTCTTCTGTAATTTTTATTGTTCTTCCTTGATTTCACACACATTATATATTAACTGTCTTCCGATGTAGTTTACACCTAGTTTTCTCAGAAATTCGAACTTCTTACATCGTTTTACACTGGGAAATGCTTCTGATAAATCGACAAATGCTATAAACAAGTCTTGATTTATCTTCATTCTTGATTATATTATCAAGCGCAACTCTTCTGGTGTCTTTGTCGTACCTAAATTTTTTTTTTTTTCTTCCGTATATTATACTTGTCAGCTACTAGGATGCAAGACACGTTAAGCTGAATATGTAATAGTTCTCTCTCCTATCTGCCCTAGCTATCTTCGGAACTGTCTGAATGTCGTTTTTCCGAAAGTCATATGGTACTTCGCCAGTCTACTCACAAACTTGGGTAGTAGTTTAAGTGCCACTTCTCCGAATGGGAATTTCAAAATGCCAATGGAATGTAATCTACTCTTTCTGCCTTATTTAATCTCAATTTTTCTAGGGCTCTTTTATATTTCGACTCGAATTTCTTATTCTGTTCTATCAGACAAGTTCCTCTCCTGGGAGAGAACATCAGTGTACTCATCCCACATATCTTCTCTCTCCTCTGCGTTTCACCGCTGCACAGCTACTGTTGACGTCCTTGTTTTTAATTTATCAAAAGACTGCTTTCATTTTTCTGTATGCTTTATCGCTCATCCGGCGGCCGTATCTTGTTCAGGGTCATCATGTTTTCCTTAAACCTTTTTGCTTTAGATTCCCTATATCTCCTCTTTATTTCGATCCCAGTTGACTTCCTTTGCTCTTGTTTGTGCTTTTCGTTGAACATTTTTGTTTCTCCTGTCTTCCGTCGATCAGCTGAACAATTTGGCCTCTTACCGCTACCTTCCTTGCTGCTACCTCCCTTGTACCAATGTTTGTCCGCCCACTTTCATTGAGTGTCCATTTTAGAGACGTTCATTTCTCTTCAGAGAAAGAGCTTCCCATGGCACTCGTAATCGCAAAGTCTACAACCTTGGAGAAATGGAAACAGATCTCATAAATCCACAGTTCTTCAACACTTCCTTTTTTTTCATACTGACATGTCCGAATGATTCTCTTTAACTTCAGTCTACTCCTCATTATTACTAAATTCTCATGCGAGACTATATCAGCTTGAAGGTACCACTTGAAATTTAGTATATAATTTCAGAACATATGTTTGACCTTGATTTAATCGAGATTGTATCTTCAGGCCCATCCAGCTTCTACCTCCTCGACTTGTGATTTTCGAATTGAGTGTTCGCTGTTATTAGCTGAAGTTAGTTGCTGCACTTATTTAGGCTTTGTGCGCTCTCGTTGCTACTACCAAGTCCATATTCGCCCATAACTATTTTGTTCATTCCTTCTCGTATTGCAATACTCCACTCCCCCATGATTATTAGATAACGACCTTCCTTTACATACGTGTCAGATGTCCTCGTGTACCTTATCTCATCTTCTGCTTGTGACGTTTGCAGGTATACCTGAGCTATTGTTGTTCCACTGGTTTGATGGAGACACTGGTGAGAACAACCCTGTCACTGACGTTTTCGTAATTCACTCACTGCCTTCTTTGCTACTTATAACGATGTTCTACGTCGGGTACACCATTTTTTCTTTCCGATGATATTAGACTGTATTCTACTGACCAGAAGTTCTATTAGAAATGTGGGTTAATTCCTAAGGGACCAAACTGCTGAGGTCATCGGTCCCTAGACTTACACACTACTTAAACTAACTTACGCTAAGGACAACACACACACCCATGCCTAAGGGAGGACGAACCCCCAACGGGAGAGGCCCCGTAATCCGTGACATGGCGCCTCAAACCACGCGGCCACTCCGCGCGGCTGACCAGAAGTCTTTATCATCCCTTTCAGTTGTACGACCCCCACTATATCTATATTGAGACTTAGTGTTTCCATTTCCACTTTTGTAACTTCCGATATCCCACACTCTGATCCACATGATGTTATCCTTTCGCTGGTTATTCAATCTTTGTATCATAACAACTTCCTTTTTGGCCGTCAATTCCCCGGGTTTTGCATGTGTCACTAATCAGCAAATATTATGCCAAAGAGACATGAAATTATTTTAATTACGTGCCACATAACGTTTGGATACACATTGCTTGTCTTTCATGCCCTGGTATGCATTGCATTCTGCATCCTCATGCCATGAGCATTGCCGATTCTTCTGAATCATAGGGGTGGTTTCCTGCCGCAAGCGACAACAAGGTACTCTGAAACTATGTCCAATTCTCCACCATCTTTGACAAGACCACTGGGCAACTCCTTTTAGCGAAAGACATCGCCGTTCATGGCTCACGATTTTTATTGAGAACTAGTTACACGCCCACGCTTCTCAATAGTATTTTAAAGAAGGACCTTGGCATAATGTCGTTCAATTGGGAAAAAAGAAACCTATATAGAATCACTTTGTCAATAAATACTTCTTAGCCAAGAAGTGAAATATAAATGAAACCTATCGAAAAAAGCACACAAAGCGAAATTAGTACATCCGTGCATGCGATGCAAGTAGTTCAATGTTAGTTTTTATTTGTTAAGATAAGATTGCGGTGATCAATTTTATCATTGGCGCAAAATTCCGAAAATACTTCAATCACTGATAAAAAATACTAAAGTGTCGTGTATTGGTTCTTTGGTGGACTACGCCGTCACTAAGGAAAACTTAACGAACTACTAATCTGAGCAGATGCTCGAAGATACGCTCAAGTCTAGTAGTTTGGGCGATTAGCGTATTCAACCATACAAACAGGTAGCAAGACAGTTTTAGACAAAACTCTAAAACACAATATCATTTTTTTTCGTGACCAAATTGATGAAATAAATCATGTAACTTGTAGCAAGCTAGGCAGACGTTACCTGTGCAAATTCCTCGAAAATTGTTCAGGTAGTTTTGGAGATTAGCGTGTTAAAAAGACGACCCCGACGATTTCACAGTTGCACTGCTGGTATAAATTTAAGCAGTGGCCGGATTCTTGCCCCGGGCCCAGGACTCTTTTGTTGTTTTAGATGAAATGTATTCACTGTTGCGAACGTGGACAACGGTCTGCTGTACATGGAAAGACGACAATGAATTTTTGTGCCCGACTGCGACTCGAAACCCCAACTTTCTCATTCGAATGCGAAAATATTCTTTTGGCGCCCATCTGCACAGGAGGAAATGATAATAATGATAAAATATAAGAAACCATAACTTGAAGGGAAAAATCTAAGTGCGAGTTTTTCCCGAGCGCCATTAGAGAGTGGAGCAATAGGGAAGCAGCTTGAAGGTGGTTCAAATGGTTCAAATGCCTCTGAGCACTATGGGACTTCACTTCTAAGGTCATCAATCCCCTAGAACTTAGAACTACTTAAACCTAACTAACATAAGGACATCACACACATCCATGTCCGAGGCATGATTCGAACCTGCGACTCGCGGTCGCGCGGTTCCATACCGTAGCGCCTAGAACCGCTCGGCCACCCCGGCCGGCTTGAGGCTGGTTCGGTGAACACTCAGCCAAGCACTTTGTTGTTAACTGCAGAGTAGTTATGTAGATGTACATGTAGATTAAACTATCCGCGCCCGCTTTACAGCCAGACTAAAACTTCCGTATGTGTACAACCTGCACTCGTACGTCCATTATGTATATTCCTACGCAGGGGAGACATTATAATTCAAATTCGGTTGTCCCTTGTTGCCGAAAAAATACGATATTTCACTGCCTATCTTTTACAGTGCTGTGCCTATGGTTCGTCACAGAAGTTCCCGGTAGACCAGGTCACGTAATTTGGCTCGTGGACCCCACATTGCTATAAATGTAAGGATTCTAACCACGTCAGCGTGTGGGACTTCATGCGATATAACTCTGAAGCGGATGTCAAAATAAACGCTTTTCAGACGTCAAATTTCCAACCTTATTTTATTTTATTTGGCAACCTGTTTCAACGTTCTACTACGCCATCTTCAGGCCTCTGACCGAAATGAAGGAAGAATCGACTTCGGTTGTGATCAAAGCAGTGGCCAGCAGTACTGGTATTAGTGGATACTTGCTACAGTGATCACTTCAACTAGCACCTACCGACTGTCAGATAAATGGTTGAGGTGTTCACTGTAGCAAGTATCCACTAATACCAGTACTGCTGGCCACTGCTTTGATCACAACCGAAGTAGATTCTTCGTACACGTCGGTCAGAGTCCTGAAGATGGCATAGTAGCACGCTTGAACTGGTTCCAAAAATAAAACAAGGTTTGAAATTTGACGGCTGAAAGGTGTTCAATTTGACATCATCTATCGAACACCCGAGTCCCGCAAGCACCCCTAAAAAGATAGCCATACAGGAACATTGAAGCCCCTAGGACGAGATGGTAGGAACGTGCCAATCGTGTTGCGTTTTATTAGTCAAACGTTCATCGAAAAAATTGCACACGTGTGTGGACACTCGACAGCGTCTTATCTTGGCAATGCTTCTTGAAGCCAGGGTACAGGCAGGTCACCTGTTTGCTGGTGGAAGGCGGTCGCACGCAGCGCACCTGAGGCCACAAGGAGCGGCGCCTCTGCCCGCCCCAGTGTCAGCGACGTCATAAATAATCGGCTGCAGGTACTGGGAGGGCCGTCCCACCGAAGCGCCGCGACGGATTAAGGCGCCGGAGACGCCACAGACGGCGCCTTCCGAACGGGAAGGAAGCGGTGCGGTCGGGCGGGTGGCCGCTCCCCAGATTTGTGCGCTGCGCCACCTTGCGCGGCGCTCCAGAGCGAAATATATACGAGCTGCAGCGCCGACCGGAACCAGAAGAAAGGGACTCCTAAGTACTTAGTGTTGTAGGGAAGACGTACGGGGCCGGTACTACGCTCCTATTTTGTGAGATCCAGTAAGGTGTACGTCGTCGGGTGGAAACGAAGTACCTCCACCCGTGATACAATGTACAGTGTCGTTGCAGTGAGAATCCCAATCGCAGCGGACCACAAAAGGGAGCTTTCCACTGCGATGCAACAGCGCTTGAGCTTGCTTAATTGATATCTCAGTAAATCTCTTGACAAAGAAGTATCGCGCCTCAGTTCCTAAAATCGAATAACAGACACAAGGCTGCAGACGCTGTAACTGGTTACAAAATCTGAGTTATTAGGTCGTCTTTTATTCCTATTCAATAGAATAGGAATATTCAACGTTTTGACCTGTCAGCTGGGATCATTTTCAGTAGCCCTCCATACGACAGTCCAACCACTCCGAGGTAGAAGAAAAATCCTGAAGAGGATTTCTACAGAAGGTTCGAAACGTAGACTATTAGAAACCTGAATATCTTATGAATTTGCGGGTAGTAATCGTTTCTTTCTCTCTCTGTTACTTTTCTTCAACCACTTTCCTATTCATTACTTTCGCGTAAATGCAGAATTGTACAGTTAACGACCCTGATGGTGCTAGAGGTGAACCGTCAACTAATTGTATTATCACGTTTTATACGGTTTTAGCAGTACAGCTTATAATATTGCCGTAGTATTTGTTGATTGGTGAAGATCGGAAAAAGAGTTACACGTCTGTCAAAGGATGCTGACATGCTTTGCAAGTATACACTGCAAAGACATCCGTCCGGTGTAGACCATTTGTCTGAGAATTATCAATAGTTGTATACAGATAAGTAATACTGGTATGTGGAGAACGAAAACGCATGCAATTGTTTGTACAAGCCAGCACAGGTTTCAATCGTCTCAACTGATTCATGCACTCTTTCTAGGCGCCAGATGATAAATCTACCCGGCTTAAGAGTAGCTGAAGGAAAGAAATGAAACATTCCTCAGACAGTATTGGCCAACTAACATCCCTTTACATTCTGTGAATATGTAAGAAAAGCGATTAGCAAAAGTATGGGTGCATAAACAATTTTCACTAGAATGGCTCGATAATTGAAGCTTGTTCTTTACCTGCTACTATAAATCGAGACTGTGGGGAAAACATATTGCTAAAAAACAGGAAGAACTTTTAAAAATTCACTGCTTGGTCCTGTGCACATATGCGTCTCTCACAAAGAGAGAAGGCCGACCTACATTTCAACGCACACGGTGGGGAGAATCGGCGTGTTGCAAAACGTGAAAAGACTGTGCCATAAATGTTGTCAATGATAAGGTGCCGCGCGAGAAGATTTGGATCTGCAGAACTGTTCCAGAGGTGTAACATTCTGATCATCTTCCAGCAATCCAAACTTTACATCAACATGTTTTGCGTAAAGCATGAAACAAAGCTATTATAAAAGTTACTTATAAAAAAGCGCGATCGTATTCCTGCCGAAATTTCGTACAGTTGGGCGTTTTTCTCCGTCTAAAGTAGCCTCGCTGTCTTGCCGTAGGTCGTTGATTGCGAGCTGCCTCTCCGATACAGATTTCTGTCGACAGGATAGATCACAGCAGTGCGTCGTCTCACAGAAATTATTTGCTAGAAGCGAGGATTCCGACCTAAATAGGACCTCTCGTTCATCGCAGACAGCACGATTCGCAACCACTGCAATTCCCGGTCCCAGATTCTCCTGAAGCGATGTAGGACAGATGTCAAAAAGCAGTTTTCGAGTCGACAGCGGAGGGCTTCAGTCCTCATCAACGCAGATGTTACTGTGCGCTGATCTCGCCGCGCCGATCCGACTTGCGCTGCGGATATTGGTTTCAGCGCAGCTCAGCGCCACCCACACACACACACACACAGCGCCAGCATCGCTCTACATGCCGTTGGCCGCCTCTCCGGTGCCGACTCCCTTTCCGCCAGACCGGAGACAATCTCATCAGCCAGTCGCAGGCAGACAGCCAGCCAGTTCTGGTACCTCCCCTCCTCCCTCCTCACTCCTTCCCTTTCCCAACACTCTCAGCCCTCCAAGAATATTCCTTTCAGCCGTTTCGCCACGCCGGCGCCGGCGGCTAAGGCCGTGAAATTGTCGCCTCGCTGTCCGCGAATCTGTGCCTGGGAGGGCAGATCGTTCGTATGTGTGGCCACGCGTGCGCTACTCTGTGTGTAGGTGTGTGTGTGTGTGAGTGTGTGTGGGTGTGTGTGTGTGTGTGTGCGCACGCGTATGTGCTACGCGCGTTCCGTTGGTCGTGGGCATGCATTTGAAAAGGCACCTCACATGAATGAATAGCAAACCAACTCACTGCATCTCAAAAATCAGAAGATACTTGCTACATATAGCACGTACCTCCCTGTTCAGCTCCATAAAATAAACGAACATGTTTCTGCTGTACGATACTCACATCGTGCCCCACAATATACCAGGCGGTTGTAATTAAACTGACGGTATTCCGAGTGCTGCAGTGCGGGCTGCATACATAGCAGGATGTAAGACATGTATGTCTCCATTGTCTATTGTCAATTCACAAATTATGAAGACGGCCAGTGTCGGTTGGTCACAGTCAGTGTGCTCCCTGCCGCCGTTGGATAAGCAGCTGAGCAGCAAGTCGTATACTCCTAGCTCACTCATTTGTTACATAGTTTCATTCTTAATTTCTTTGCGTGTTTTTGGTTCTTGCATTGTTTAATTCATAAATTTCGGGCGTATTATAGTATTTGAGAGTTGTAGCATCGCGATTTAGTACCTGAATAGTGTAAATTCGCATAGTCGTTTGTCTTCTGTTTTTGTTTTGAACGGCCAGTGTCGGTTGGTCACAGTCAGTGTGCTCCCTGCCGCCGTTGGATAAGCAGCTGAGCAGCAAGTCGTATACTCCTAGCTCACTCGTTTGTTACATAGTTTAATTCTTAATTTCTTTGCGTGTTTTTGGTACTTGCATTGTTTAATTCATAAATTTCGGGCGTATTATAGTATTTGAGAGTGTAGCATCGCGTTTTAGTACCAGAATAGTGTAAATTCACGTAGTCTCCTTCCGCCGCCGAGCAGTGTCAGCAGTGCGCAAGTAGCAGGATTACTGCATTTACTAGGCAATCTTGTATTTTAATAACCGTTTAAATTTTGTTGATTTGTTTGCTCTCTCTGTAGATTAGTTCAGACGTTCTTTGCAAAACAGTTTTTAGCATGGATAGGGACTGCAACTGCTGTGTTCGGATGCAGGCTGAGTTGGCATCCCTTCGCTCCCAGCTTCAGGCAGTGTTGGCTTCGGTCACACAGCTTGAGGCTGTTGCCAATGGGCATCACTGTGGGGGTCCGGATGGGGGTTTGTCGGGGACGGCCAGCTCGTCCTACGCATCCCCTGATCGGACTACGACTGTGGTTGCCCGGGATACTGCCCGCATTGAGGCTGATCCCTCACCTGTGGTAGAGTGGGAGGTCGTCTCAAGGTGTGGCAGGGGGCGAAAGACATTCCGGAGGGCTGAACGGAAAGCCTCTCCAGTTTGTCTGACGAACCGGCTTCAGGCTCTGTCTCAGGCTGATACTGATCTTCGGCCTGACATGGCTGCTTGTCCTGTTCCAGAGGTTGCCCCTCAGTCTGCAAGATCCGGGCAGTCGCAGAGGGTGGGCTTACTGGTAGTTGGGAGCTCCAACGTCAGGCGAGTAATGGGGCCCCTTAGGGAAATGGCAGCAAGAGAGGGGAAGAAAACCAATGTGCACTCCGTGTGCATACCGGGGGGAGTCATTCCAGATGTGGAAAGGGTCCTTCCGGATGCAATGAAGGGTACAGGGTGCACCCATCTGCAGGTGGTCGCTCATGTCGGCTTCAATGATGTGTGTCGCTATGGATCGGAGGAAATTCTCTCTGGCTTCCGGCGGCTATCTGATTTGGTGAAGACTGCCAGTCTCGCTAGCGGGATGAAAGCAGAGCTCACCATCTGCAGCATCGTCGACAGGACTGACTGCGGACCTTTGGTACAGAGCCGAGTGGAGGGTCTGAATCAGAGGCTGAGACGGTTCTGCGACCGTGTGGGCTGCAGATTCCTCGACTTGCGCCATAGGGTGGTGGGGTTTCGGGTTCCGCTGGATAGGTCAGGAGCAGGGGTAGCAGGGGTTGTGTGGCGTCGGCTGGGCGGTTTTTTAGGTTAGATGGCCTGGGGCAAGTACAGAAAGGGCAACAGCCTCAACGGGTGCGGGGCAAAGTCAGGACATGCGGGGACCAAGCAGCAATCGGTATTGTAATTGTCAACTGTCGAAGCTGCGTTGGTAAAGTACCAGAACTTCAAGCGCTGATAGAAAGCACCGAAGCTGAAATCGTTATAGGCACAGAAAGCTGGCTTAAGCCAGAGATAAATTCTGCCGAAATTTTTACAAAGGTACAGACGGCGTTTAGAAAGGACAGATTGCATGCAACCGGTGGTGGAGTCTTCGTTGCTGTTAGTAGTAGTTTATCCTGCAGTGAAGTAGAAGTGGATAGTTCCTGTGAATTATTATGGATGGAGGTTACACTCAACAACCGAACTAGGTTAATAATTGGCTCCTTTTACCACCCTCCCGACTCAGCAGCATTAGTGGCAGAACAACTGAGGGAAAATTTGGAATACATTTCACATAAATTTTCTCAGCATGTTATAGTCTTAGGTGGAGATTTCAATTTACCAGATATAGACTGGGACACTCAGATGTTTAGGACGGGTGGTAGGGACAGAGCATCGAGTGACATTATACTGGGTGCACTATCCGAAAATTACCTCGAGCAATTAAACAGAGAACCGACTCGTGAAGATAACATCTTGGACCTACTGATAACAAACAGACCCGAACTTTTCGACTCTGTATGTACAGATCAGGGAATCAGTGATCATAAGGCCGTTGCAGCATCCCTGAATATGGAAGTTAATAGGAATATAAAAAAAGGGAGGAAGGTTTATCTGTTTAGCAAGAGTAATAGAAGGCAGATTTCAGACTACCTAACAGATCAAAACGAAAATTTCCTTTCCGACACTGACAATGTTGAGTGTTTATGGAAAAAGTTCAAGGCAATCGTAAAATGCGTTTTAGACAGGTACGTGCCGAATAAAACTGTGAGGGACGGGAAAAACCCACCGTGGTACAACAACAAAGTTAGGAAACTACTGCGAAAGTAAAGAGAGCTCCTCTCCAAGTTTAAACGCAGCCAAAACCTCTCAGACAAACAGAAGCTAAACGATGTCAAAGTTAGCGTAAGGAGGGCTATGCGTGAAGCGTTCAGTGAATTCGAAAGTAAAATTCTATGTACCGACTTGACAGAAAATCCTAGGAAGTTCTGGTCTTACGTTAAATCAGTAAGTGGCTCGAAACAGCATATCCAGACACTACGGGATGATGATGGCATTGAAACAGAGGATGACACGCGTAAAGCTGAAATACTAAACACCTTTTTCCAAAGCTGTTTCACAGAGGAACACCGCACTGCAGTTCCTTCTCTAAATCCTTGCACAAACGAAAAAATGGCTGACATCGAAATAAGTGTCCAAGGAATAGAAAAGCAACTGGAATCACTCAATAGAGGAAAGTCCACTGGACCTGACGGGATACCAATTCGATTCTACACAGAGTACGCGAAAGAACTTGCCCCCCTTCTAACAGCCGTGTACCGCAAGTCTCTAGAGGAACGGAGGGTTCCAAATGATTGGAAAAGAGCACAGATAGTCCCAGTCTTCAAGAAGGGTCGTCGAGTAGATGCGCAAAACTATAGACCTATATCTCTGACGTCGATCTGTTGTAGAATTTTAGAACATGTTTTTTGCTCGAGTATCATGTCGTTTTTGGAAACCCAGAATGTACTATGTAGGAATCAACATGGATTCCGGAAACAGCGATCGTGTGAGACCCAACTCGCTTTATTTGTTCATGAGACCCAGAAAATATTACATACAGGCTCCCAGGTAGATGCTATTTTACTTGACTTCCGGAAGGCGTTCGATACAGTTCCGCACTGTCGCCTGATAAACAAAGTAAGAGCCTACGGAATATCAGACCAGCTGTGTGGCAGGATTGAAGAGTTTTTAGCAAACAGAACACAGCATGTTCTTATCAATAGAGAGACGTCTACAGACGTTAAAGTAACCTCTGGCGTGCCACAGGGGAGTGTTATGGGACCATTGATTTTCACAATATATATAAATGACCTAGTAGATAGTGTCGGAAGTTCCATGCGGCTTTTCGCGGATGATGCTGTAGTACACAGAGACGTTGCAGTATTAGAAAATTGTAGCGAAATGCAGGAAGATCTGCAGCGGATAGGCACTTGGTGCAGGGAGTGGCAACTGACCCTTAACATAGACAAATGTAATGTATTGCGAATACATAGAAAGAAGGAGCCATTATTGTATGATTATATGATAGCGGAACAAACACTGGTAGCAGTTACTTCTGTAAAATATCTGGGAGTATGCGTGCGGAACGATTTGAACTGGAATGATCATATAAAATTAATTGTTGGTAAGGCGGGTACCAGGTTGAGATTCATTGGGAGAGTGCTTAGAAAATGTAGTCCATCAACAAAGGAGGTGGCTTACAAAACACTCGTTCGACCTATACTTGAGTATTGCTCATCAGTGTGGGATCCGTACCAGATCGGTCTGACGGAGGAGATAGAGAAGATCCAAAGAAGAGCGGCGCGTTTCGTCACAGGGTTATTTGGCAACCGTGATAGTGTTACGGAGATGTTTAATAAACTCAAGTGGCAGACTCTGCAAGAGAGGCGCTCTGCATCGCGGTGTAGCGTGCTCGCCAGGTTTCGAGAGGGTGCGTTTCTGGATGAGGTATCGAATATATTGCTTCCCCCTACTTATACCTCCCGAGAAGATCACGAATGTAAAATTAGAGAGATTAGAGCGCGCACAGAGGCTTTCAGACAGTCGTTCTTCCCGCGAACCATACGCGACTGGAACAGGAAAGGGAGGTAATGACAGTGGCACGTAAAGTGCCCTCCGCCACACACCGTTTGGTGGCTTGTGGAGTATAAATGTAGATGTAGATGTAGTTACGTAACTTCAGTCAAATTAATTAAAAAATAACGTCAGCTTTGCTATTAAAGAATAACGTCAGCTTTGGTAATAAATACAGCCACTTTTTATGATACCCCACCAGCTGCTAATAAAGTATAGTAAAACAGAATAAGTATTTTCATGTCGCAGTTCGATGTAGCAGTCAGATGGCGATGCAGTAACAGTAAAAAAGGTAAGGAACACTTTTGGGTTATCGCAGGTAACGACTGAGGGCCACGACGACGTCACATTCTATGTTTCGTCGAAAAAATAAGCAAATCACTTTTAATAAGCAGCATTTAAATTTGTATGCGAAGATTGCATTTATTATTATTGAGGAAGAGAATTAATTTCAATGAGAAGATTTCATTTGTTATTATTACGCAAGAGATAGAAATTCTAAGGGAAGGTTTCATAGTTTACTGTAGAACGGAAGGTTGCGTAACAAAAGAGATATAGAGGAGACGGGAAGGTTTCACTGCATAGCAGGACGTTGAAACATCGTAGGTATGTTCATTAATCGTAGCCCTCGCGGGGTATGACAAAAAAATGCTAGTTCCACTTTCTGGTACTAGGTGAAAATACGTTGCTGTAATGTATCTGCTGGACTTGACCAGTATGTACATCGGGGAAAATTTTGAGAAAACATTTTTCTTCTCAATAAAGTAAGCAGAGAGAATGTACTGTGGGTGCAGGAAAAGGGAAGGAACGTTCTCAGACACGTTTATTTAGATATGGTCACAAGTTACAATAAGTGTTCGTACGGTATCCACAGTCAACCACATGCTGCATTCGTAACATTTAAGATCAACATTTGCTCGCAGCATGTCCCTTGTAAACAGAGTGATTTGTTGTCGCATGTTGTCTTTCCGATCAGGAAAACTCCGGACACATCCGGCCTGGGTGGCCGAGCGGTTCTAGGCGCTACAGTCTGGAACCGCGCGACCGCTAGGGTCGCAGTTTCGAATCCTGCCTCGGGCAAGGATGTGTGTGTTGTCCTTAGGGGACAAGGGACTGATGAGCTCAGAAGTCCCATAGTCCTCAGAGCCATTTGAACCATCCGTGATAAATATGATCTTTCAGGTATCTCTACAACAAGAAATCATAAGTCAGTTGGATTTAAATCGGGGAATCTGGAAGGCCCTACACCTTATAACCGCCTAGAGGTGATGCGGTCGTTAACCGAATGTTTCTCAAAGCAGATCTTCCAAATGGCAAGCGATATGTGGTGTCGCCCCGTCTTGCAAGGAAATAGTGGTCGCACTTATTTCTAAGCTGGAATCACGTTCTGCAGAAGGAGGTCCTGATAAGATGGAGATGTCACTGACATCTCCTGGAAGAAAACCGGACTGAGAATGAAGGAGCTTGTGAAACCACACCTCACAGTCACATAAGCTGAGGGCAGTGGGTGTTTCTGCCTCAGATGTGTCGGAGCCAAACGCCATAAGACAGTTCTGTGCATTCACGGCACCCTGCAGAGTACGCGGGACCAATGAATATTCTTCAACCTCATGCCATCCATTTCCAAGTGTAAAGTGTGGCACTAAAACTATTGAACTTTTGACCACCGGAGAAAAAATTCCCGTGATTCAGCTCAAGCACTGGCTGCACAATTTGATACACGTGCTGCACAGTCGGCTACAGCTACAACGGCTCCATCAAGAACTCACAATTAATAAAATGTTCCGCGCTATTAGGCCGCGATCGAATGAATTTCACTTTGAAATCCAATATTTCGTCCTCGTCTGCGAATTAAAACTTGAAGAGTGATCGTAGCTACTTTGAATATCAATTTCACACCCTAGCTTGCAACTTAGTAGCGAGCCAGCGTGTATGAATGCGACATTCAAAGTTACGATTCCCTTCGAAAATGTCCTTCGCAGATGAGGACGAAACATTGGTTTTTAAGGTCAATCAATTCGACCACGGGCTAATAGCCCGGAACACGTTATGAATTGTGAAATTTCCGTCCGGAAAGTTTACATTTTACGAGTCATTAGCAACCGCCGTTGGGAAAGGCCCCCTATCTCTCCTTTCTGCACCACCAAATCACCTACTGCACCTGTTGCTTCAAATTTCTTGATCATATTCTTCAGACTATTTATTGACATGGGACCTCTTTGCGGATGTTTCTGTCGGCGATGTTCACGCAAAGCAGCGCAGCTATTGCTGCCGTCCTGGAAAATAAATTTACCGGCAGTGCACAGTCCTTCTTGTGAATAGCCATTGCGATTGATGAGGAAACCCCTTACACCAACAGCCAATCTCACAAAAGAAATCGGCACGAATAGCCAAGCGACAAACAGCATTCTGACGTCTCAAGAAGAAATGTTTCGCATCCTGACTCCTTACATCCCTATATTTTCACTCGGTAACAGAGAGTGGGACTCCCTGCTAGCTCACCGATTCATGAACATACTTACGATGTTTCCACGTTGTGCGATATATAAATTCAGCACTCTGAACACTGTCAGTTCAATTGTAACCATCCAGTACCTGCAATACCGGTAATTTTAGCTGTTATATCCACGGTCTTCGGACACTATTAACAGCTTTTTTTTTTTTTTTTTTTTTTTTTTTTTTTTTTTTTTTTTTTTTTTTTTGAGTCATCAGTCTTGTGCCTTGTTTGATTCGGCCCGCCACGAATTACTCTCTTGTGTCAACTTATTCGTCTCAGAGTGGTCCTTGCAACCTACGTCCTCAATTATTTGCTGGATGTATTCGAATCTCTGTCTTTCTCTTAAGACTTTGCCCTCTACAGCTCCCTCTATTACCATGGAACTCATTCTCTGATGTCTTAACAGATGTCCTATCAACCTGTCCCTTTTCCTTGTCAGTGTTTTCCACGCATTCCTTTCCTCTCCGATTCTGCTCAGAATCTCCTTATTCGTTTGCTTATCACTCCACCTGATTTTCAGCATTTGTCTGTAGCACCACATCTCAAAAGCTTCGATTCTCTTCCGTTCCAGTTGTCCCACAGTCCACGTTACACAACCAATGCTAAGCTCCAAACGTACATTCTTAGAAATTTTTTTCTCAGATTAAGGCCTATGTTTGATGCTACTAGTCTTCGGTTGGCCAGGAATGCCCTTTCCACCAGTTCTAGTCTGCTTTTGATGTTCTCCTTGCTCCGTCCGTCATTGATTATTTGACTGCCTAGGTAGTAGAATTCCTTGATCTACTTCGTGACCATCAATCCTTATGTTAAGTTTTTCGCTTTTATCATTTCTAGTACTTCTCATTAGTTTCGTCTTCCTTCGATTTATTCTCAGTCCATATTCTGTACTCTTTAGACTGTTAATTCCATTCAGCTGATCATGCAACTCTTGTTCACCTTCACTCAGGATAGCAATGTAATCATCGAATTATATCACTGATATCCTTTCTCCGCGAATTTTAATCGCACTCCTGAACCTTTCTTTCATATCCGTAATTACTTCTTCGATATACAGGTTGAAGAGTAGGGCCGAAACACTACACCCTTCTTAATCCGAGCGCTTCCTTCTTGATCATCCACTCTTATTATTCCCTCTTCGCTCTTATATATATTGTACACTACCCGCCTCTCCGTATAGCGTACCCCTACTTTTCTCAGAATTAAATTTAAATTGTTGAACGCTTTTTCCAAGTCGACAAATCCTACCAATGTGTCTTAATTTTTATTTTGTCTTGCATCCATCATCAACCGCAGCGTCGGATTTGCCTCTCTAGTACCTCTACCTTTCCCAAATCCAAACTGATCATTACTTAAGGCATCCTCAAGTTGCTTTTCCATGCTTCGTATATTATTCTTGTCAGCAACTTGTATGCATAAGCTTTTAAGCTGATTATGTGACAGCTCTCACACTTGTCAACTCTTTCGGTCTTTGGAACTGCGTGGATGATATTTTTCCGAAAGTCAGATGGTAGGAGCAAGACTCATGCATTCTACACACCAACATGGATAATCGTTTTATTTCCATTTCCATAACGATTTTCGAAATTCTGTTGGACTGTTATCTTTCCCTTATGCATTCTTTGATCTTAAGTCCTCCAAAGCTCTTTTAAATTCTGCTTCTAATACGGAATCCGCTGTCTCTTCCAAATCGACTCCTGCTGCTTCATGTATCACGTCAGACATATATTCCCCCTCAAAGAGGTTTACGTTAGTACGTTCAAACTGCACGGTTGGCCACAGGGCATTATGGGAATTAGTATGCGCATGCATGGTTTAGTTTAGTGACGAAGCCCACTTTGATTTGGTGGGTTCGTCATTAAGCAAAACTGGTGCATTTGGGGGTCTGAGAATCAGCATTTCGCGATCGAGAAGTCTCTTCACCCTAAACGGGTGCCTATGTGGTGTGTTCTTGTCCAGTCACGGAAGAATCAGTGCGATATTTCTTGACGTCACCGTGTCTACCAAACGGTACGTGAAGATTTTGGAAGATGATTTCACTCTCATTATCCAAAATGACCATCATTTCCACAAGATGTGGTCCATGCAAGACAGGTCCTCCACCTCATCGAAATAGGAGACTGTTTGATGTCTTTTGCGGGCCACATTCTGGCTGAGTGGTACCCAGAGGCAACTGTAATGGTCCTCGATTGTCCGCCATAATCTTCGGATCTGATCACGTGACTCCTTTTTGTCGAGCTACATTAAAGACAAGGTGTACAGCAATGACACCAAAACCGTTGCTGAGCTGAAAACAGCCACTTAGGAAGTCACAGAGGGCATCGATGTTCCGAAACTTCAGCGGGTCATCTAGAACTTCGTTATTCGTCTGCCCTACTTCATCGCCAATGATAGCAGGCATACGATACGTGTCATAACCTAAATCCGAGTAGCTTTAGTGACATTTAGATGTTGAATAAAGTGTGTGCACGATGTGGTTTGTAACTAATTTAAGTTTTTTTTAAAAATATAGTTCAATAGTTTTCACTCTGTATGTGATCTCTCCTCTGCATTTAACTCTAGAATTCCCGTTTCACTCTTAAAGTTACATCCCTTTATTTTCATTTCATTGAAGTTTTTTTTTATTTTGCTATATGCTGAATGATTTCTTCAGCTTTTTCATCCAGCCATTTCGTCTTACTTCCCGGCACTTCCTACTTGTTCCATTCCTTAGCAACTTGTATTTGTGTTTTCCTGAATTTCCCTCAACATTTTTGTACTTCCGTCTTTCATCGATCAGCTGAAGTATTTCTTCCGTTACCCGTGGTTTCTTCGCAGTCACCTTCTTTGTACCGATGTTTTTCTTACCAACTTCTGTGATTCCCTTTTTACAGATGTTCAGTCCTCTTCAACTGTACCGCCTACTGAGCAATTCCTTATTGTTGCATCTATACCCTAACAGAACATCAAGCGTATCTCGTCACTCCTTAGTACTTCCGTACCCAACTTCTTTGCGTATGGATCCTTCCTCTCTAATGTCTTAAACTTCAGCCTACTCATCATCACTACTACATTGTGATCTGAGTTTATATCTGCTCCTGGGTACGCCTTACATTCCAGTATGTGATTTCGGAATCTCTGTCTGATCATGACGTAATCCAACTGAAATCTTCCCCTATCACCCGGCCTTGTGATTCTTGCTGAAATTTAGTACAGAACTTAGTTAGTCTTCCTCCTGTCTCATTCTTTGTCCCAAGCCCTTACTCTCCTTTAACCGTTTCTTCTTCTCCTTCCCCCACTAATGCATTCCAGTCCCCCATGACTAATAGATTTTCGTCTTCCTTTTCATATGTAATAGTCACCTTTATTCCTAAATGAATTGTGCGAAAATTCATGAATCAGCGTTCACCTCTCATAGCCGTATTACCATATCATATCATATCAGTACCTACTTCGCCTCTTTGAGCAGGGCTATTGTAATTTCTGCTGCTGTTCTAAGAGAGACGAAATCTGCGCAGTTTAACTTTTCAGAATCCGTTTACTAGCTTTGGAGCAATTACAACATTTACAACTTAGGATTTATCTCTTTTGAGAATAAAACCGTTAGCTGCCCTGCAGCAGTTCGTGATTTCATACCCAAACAATGAAATGCTTAGCATAAGGAGGAAGCAGATTGTTTTAATAAGACAAACCCGTATAAAAGGGGCACAGAAGAAATTTTGCTTTCATTCCCTCTGCGTTGTTCACGGTCAATAACTAATGTGAAGCCATCATGAAACTGTTATTCATGCAATATTGAGGATATTTAGCCCAGTTGTCATTAGTGTAATTAGTATCACAACATGTTTTGGGGCAACATTATCTTATTTTCATGTGATACATACAAGGAAAGCAGATAAAGCAATTTCCTTATACCGACAGACATTTAAAGACTACAGACTTCCCGAGTTATAAACTACCTTAAAAGATTGTTTGAGAGATATGACGAAAAGCATGAGGGTGCTGCGCGATGAACAAAGACGGAGTGATACCTACAAAATTTAGAGGAGGTAGAGATTTCTTGTGTCTGCAAAGAACAGTGCGTCGGCGTTTTAAATGAGAGGTAGGAAGTGTCTACATGTCGTTCCTGGGCACACGTCGGGGATACCCTCCTAAAGAAGCAGCCACCAACATATTTTATCTAGTGACGTAGGTTATTTCCGTTCAAATTGCAGCGTTGAAGTAATTTTTAATTAGATTAGGCTAGGACCAAACAGTCATTTGTCAAAGATTTAATGACAGACAGTGGTATCGTTGGTGCTGAGCATTGGCCTTTATGCAAATATTATCGTTGTCAGGTGATAGCAGAGGCTTTAAATTTGTAATTGTACACCGGGAAACGTGGATTCACCGGCTCGTGATGTTTTATTTTTTATAGTTTGAGTTGACTATGCACGTATGCTGCTTGGTTTAAGTTGTAACGAGGCCTGATATCATAAAAAAAAGTTTCTGACGTAGGTTATAACCCAGAAAGTCTGTAACCCCTATAAATCTGTAGGTATAAGTAGGATTGTTTTATTTGGTTTCCTTGTTTTTTACAGTTGAAAACGAGATAATGTTGTTCCGAGACATGCTCTGGCAATAATCACACTATTGACAACTTGGATGAATAATCTCAATATGCTAATTCATGTCCATCGAGGGCTGCTTGGTTTGAAAAAATAAATGTCTTTCACAAATCAAGAGAAACTAGATATGCTACTTCTTTGTGAAGAATGCAGGAGGAAGCGATGGCAACAGTTGAGTTGCTGCACAAGTGTCCCAGTGTCCCAAGAGACGGTGTTCAGTGAGAATGACAGTTCAGCAGTGGCGAATACATTTGGGGGGGGGGGGGGGGCGTTCTTAAAATTTGCTTGTGACTTCACTATTTTTTATTATGGTAATAGAGAAGGTAGCTCAAGATATCTTTAGCGTCCCCTCCTTGAGGCTTTTTTGTATCCATCACTGCTATTCAGTGACTGTGCACAAAATTAATTATTGTTTGGGGAAGCGCTGGTGTACTAGGTGGAAGATGAAGAGAAAGCCTGAAACGACTGGTGAGCACAAAATATATGTCTGGAAGCTGTTACTCATAATCTAGACTCATGCACCAGAGAAATTAATATGCCTCTAGAATAAGTCTGCCTAACATTGTTCGCATTTTGCGCGCAAACAGCTTCCAACCGTATCAAGGGTCTTTTCACCAACAGATTAACTAGCGGGACTGCAGAAAACATGTGGAATTGTGTCGCTCATTTCTGAATCGCCATGACCACAACAGGCTATTTCTGCAAAGAAGTAATTTACTATTGGAGGAGCCCTTACAAACCCCAGAAAGCTGATGTGAAAAACAAAGCGTTGTGGGCCACTGCGAATACGCCCTGGCTGAAGCCGGTTGTACATTTGAGACAGAGGAGTACAGACATTTCGTACAAGATTACTGGAGACTAAGTTAATTGTCTTTACTACACTGAAGAAACGTTAATAGGAACAGACACGCACAGTATCTTACAGATTTACTGCCAGCTTTCCTGTAGGAAGAACCACTTGAAGTAGAAGTACAGGTCACTAGCACGAAGGGTTCCCGGTTCGATACTCGCTTGTGGCGAGGAACGCAAGTCGCTGGATAGGATACTAAGGCGTTATCAGTTGGCGTGCACGTTCACCAGGTTTGACGCTAGCGGATTTTTTATTCTGGGGTTAAAGATGAATACGCAGAAGTTCCGACGACCCGCACGTATTTAAAACCTTGCAGGTTGCAGCATGTCCAATGATATCTAAAGAATCATCTTAATGTATTCAGAAGTCCTTGCATCAGCGACTGGAAAAGTCTTTTGCTGTGGATGGCGGGGATTTCGAACACTTCATGACTTAAAAGGAATTTCGTTGTGACGGATCCATACCCGAGATAAACTAGTTAATGAGCTAAACATTTTGCTTGAGAATTGTTAAACATGAGAAGCTTTGTAGTACAAAAAATAATAATTAACAGGTAATAAATAACCTTCACTGCAGGAAACTTACTTCTTTCATAATTGGAATTTTAAGGAAGTGCTTATGACCGCGTTATTTTGATACTTCCTTTCTTGTTGCTGTTGCTAATGCAGTGTTGCAACGTAAGTGTGTATGTCGGCATTTATCTCATGACAAGAAGTTATTCCTTAACAATCATCATATCTCATTTCTGTGTTTCACTAACCCATTCAACTTTCGACGTTCACCTTTCGTTCAAAGTTCAGGCAGAAACCGGAATAGATTGTTGCCGCAGTTAACTGGTAAATCATCCTCAATCATCCTTAAATGTTACGTCGTTTGCCTTCCAGCTGGCGTGTCGGTACCACCACAGGTAGCGAAAGGTAATTACTGTCAGTTTTAAACCCAACTTTTCTCCACTACTCAAATTTTGTAAGCAGACTCTCTTAGCTACGTCAGGCAGGAGACGTTCATCAGCCTGGCGCGACAATTTCGTGTACCTACGTGAAACTGTATAAGACAGCAACCGGTTTCATGTTCAAAACGGCTAAATTCTAATTTTGAAGTATCGTAATTTTTCCGAAACTATTGATATTATGTAGTAGTCCCGTAATTACTCCGAAACTATTAATCATATTTTCTGGAGTGAATCACAAGTTTGTCCCTTTCAGAGCTATGATGGTAACAGGAGCAATTACTATATATCGATATAGAAGACCTAAGTTGATACCTAAACGTCCGTAATTAGTTTAGCTATAAAACGAGACGGTACGTGGTCTGTTCATGTTGTTCATGTTGGTGAAAACAGAATTAGCATACCTTAAGCGGTTTACTAAATGACTAAAGTGAGAGACTTAGCTGAATGTAATGTCTAAAGTTCGAATTATGTAACCCCGCCCCTCGCCCAGTGGTGAGGTTCAACATTCGCTGTGTGACGGTACAGTTTAAATTAGATGGTAGCTACGTATAAGGTCCATTTTTAAGACGTTGTCAGGACAAATAACTGTATGCAGTAGCCACGAAAACGCTCCGGAATTCGCTGCCACAAAACATAATTTTAAAACATGAATTTTCTACAAAAATCACGCACAAACATCTTAAAAACGTAGACAGTATAGATCTCTGTAGTGTCTCTATAAATGGACAAAATTTTTGTTAGCTTTAATAAGTATCAGAGTTATTTCAGTTTATTTCCAACGGATGAAACAGTTCCAAACATAACGTCATGTAACAGCTACTGAAGTAAAATACATTTTTATCCGTTGATAACCAGAACACCTCTCCCAATAACAGGTAATCCAAAATTAGCCTAGCAATTGTTATGCATAGCTTTCGGAAACGAAATTTTTGCTTGATATTTCTATCGTTACAGGTATGAAGTTTAAGATCTATATCTCCGTAAAATAATACGTAAAATTTCCAGAATTCACTTGTGGTGTAGTTCTATGTATTGACCGTCCAGGTAGCTGAACGCTTTAATGTACCGCTTCTGGGACTCCATTAGGTGAGCCAAGACCGGATCAGATCCACCACGCCGATTTGCGACGAAGGCCGGTGAGTCGGCCAGCCTAGATACGGTTTTTAGGCTTTTTACCGGATCCATGTAAGTGAATACCGGGCTGGCACCCACATCCTGCCTCAGACATTTAGAAGACGGTCTTGCACTTCACGATGAGATTACTCTAGAAGCAGATAGTGGGGCACATAGATCGTAGATTCCGTGCGGCAGGGAGAAAAGGGTGGGGGGCAGGGGGATGTAGGGGCGTCAGTAAGAATATTCAGCCACTTACAATGTGGAAGTGACAACAAGGAGCCTACAATGACAGCACAGCTTCCACTGATGAACTGCTAGCGGGAGCAGCCACTAGCTATCGAATGGGGATAATTTAAATCTGTGTTGGTTAACACTCAGGTTACGCAGGTTTCAGAAATTAAAGATCAAAATCATCCTTTGAGCAATATTACACGTTCACTAAAATAACAATTGCAACTTCTATGATTCTGAAAATAGGACCGGTCGAACATTATGTGTGTCACGAACCAACCTCGGAGCACATTCTGGATTCATCTGGTATTTTCAAAGTTACTTTATGTTTATGGGGGCATTTCATTGGGAAGGAAAACTAAAAAGTGTGACAAATGCGTTCCGAATCATATTTGAACTCATGACAATGAAAAACAGGAAATATTGCGTTCAGTGTCGTGCTTCAGGTTTTCTCGCCGCGATAGACTAATGGTGTGCTTCTGGGTGCTCTGAAGAGTTATTGCTTCGATTTTAGGCTCAATATTTCGAACACCGACCCAGCCGCCTTCTTCAGGTGCTGCGAGTTTATCTGGATTGTGTACTCGCCGCTTGTACTCTGGCTAGTCTTGCTGGAGACCAGGCAGGAAGTGCAGATTCGCAGCACCATAAGAAGGCGCCCGGTTCGGTCGCGGAAATGATGTGCCTAAAATGCTCGGCAGAACACCGAAAGCACACAATTATTCTGTACAAATTATCATCATAATATTTTATGATGGCTTTCATACAGCACATACAAGTGTCTCTTTTGTTTGTTTCATTTCCATTTTATGAAGACTGCTGAAACGTGTAGAGTGTGTTAACTAACACTTGGGTATCCTTTGGATAGTGGATGAAGGACTTTAAAAAAAGTACAAATGTTCACGTACATACAGTCTCTCTTATTTTCATAGTTATAGACACATTTTTCTTATTATACGTTTCCTTCGTTTCTTTTTCTTTTCAGAATTGCACAGGTCTCCACACCTGCACAGTATGGTGGCATTATCTTTGTCTGCCGGTTTCGTAATGGGAATTCCAGAGCCGCTGTTCTCGTCCTAATCGCAGGGTTCCAGGTAGCAGCGTATTTAGCAAGGTGTTATACTGCGTGAGCATGGCATGCTTCGATGCATAATGTTCTGTTTGATCGTCCCGACCAACAACATCTATTGATGTTGGGAACATTCTTGAAATGATGAAAGGAAGCCTAATTACCAGCTTTAGAAGACTTGCTGCACAGCCTGGTATTCGACAAACCCGAGTGATGCGCACCGTAGATGAGTAGGGTCAGGATCCGTATCATCAACACTGTTTGCAACACCTGCATGTCGGAGATGATGCAAAAATAAAGGAGCTCTGTCAGTGGATTATTGCCAATGAGCGCTTTATTCCACGTATTCTGTTCACTGCTGAATGAACAGTTATGTAAATTGTTGGTGGAGGGGTGGGGGGGATGGGCAAGGAAAGGAAAGGGAAGGGATTACTGGTGTCTGCTGCATCGGAACACTACGCGGACCAATAGTCAAACCCGGGATCTCCTGTTTACTAGGAAGTTGCGTTTATCACTGCCCCATACGGAATAAGTTTGAGGCATCGTGGGATATTCCTCCTTCAGAACATACAGCTTCATGATATTCCGGTTGGCAGCGACGCTGTAAGTAGTCTTCCAAATAACGTCTGCAACGGAGATGCGTTGCAAGCAGAGAGCTATCATTGAGTTTCTTTTGGCGAAAGACTAGAGCATCCTAGGTATTCACAGGCCTTTGCAAAGTGTCCGCGGATACCTGGTAGTGAAGAACGGTACGGTGATTCGTTGGGCGAGTCGTCTGTCATCAACCCAACAAAGTCGCTCAGATCTAGGCGATTTCCCGCATGCCGGCCGGCCGTAAACAGCTGTGATTCAGGCAGTGTCGGAACATGTGGGTACTCTCATTAGAAGGACCACAACCAAACACTTCGCTGCTCAGCTGGACGTCTCTGTTGTTAGTGCTGATGCAGTCGTCCACCAGTTGTGGTACTCAGAAGTGTGCGCCAACTAGGTTTCTCGATTTGGCTCCCACGTCGACCATTAGAATGGTAATTGCGGGCATACAGGCCCTGCCAGTAAGAAGGCGTAAGGTCGTCGCATTGAAGAGAGATTCTGTTGAAAAACCGGGTTTTATACCCAAAAGAGTGCGGAATGAGCGGATGTTATTGAGATATGGAATAAAGCCAACGTACTTTAAGAAAAAAAGTGGTGCGTCACTTGTTGAACACACTTCGTACATAATAGGTTATGACGCTTACTTCCTTTACAGAAATGATCCTCTGCAGTTCATTAGCACTTTCTGGTCAGCAATGTTCTGCGGAAAGCACTTGAAATGAAGTGCAGAGCTAGAAACACATGCGAAATGGGAGAGATTGCTGTGTAAAGCCACACATGTATCAAAATAATTACAAATAGGTCACGAGTTCGAATCGACAAGACTTTGGGACGGAATCGACGTTCTCTTCTTGGAATGGAACATTCTAACATACGAGGGTTCGTCAATTTTTGCTGTTGCCTATCCCCGGACGTATCAAACATGCGCCACTTTTCTGCAGACAGTGGCACTCGCCGTTCCCTCTAAATACTGAAGGAGCAGTTCTGAAAGATGGCGACTACTAATGACACAAGTACCTTTTGCCGAGGCGGCGAAGCAGGGCACAATGCGACTGACCGTATTCAGTTGTTCTGGCAAGAGTCCTCGTTTAATTTCCGATATCCGCCGTTGGAAAAATACGGCTAGCACAAACGCTCGGAGCCATTTGTGTGCAATCCTTGTTTGTTTTCGAACAAAGCCATTCGGCTTAAAATAATCTTCAGTAAAACGTTAAGATTTCTGTCTACTTTCTTGCAGGGCAGTTCTCTAAATAACGCTTTGCAAATATTTTCTGCCTCTGTGCACTTGCTGGAGCTACCGGCTGAATTAGGACGGCGTGGAAATTGAGTACTGCCTTATGTTTCACACAAATTAATTGATTGATTCAGCAGAGAGAGTGGTGGCCTGGTGTGACGAATAACTGTTTTACATGGACCGTATTTTTCCATTTGCCCAAATTTCAGGCGAGCATCCGGGACATCATCCCTTCCTCTCCAATACTTCGGCTGTGAACATAATAGCCACCTTCTAGTCAAGACGGTGAATTCCAAGTGGCTGTTTTTTTTTCTCTTTAATAATCATATCATCCCTTCGCCCCCCCCCTTTCAATGGAGGAGGAGTGGCAGCAGCTATGTTGCTGATTTTCAAGCAAATGATGTTCATATATAACCACATATATTTTGCATTTAAAAAAGATTACAATAATAAAATTAAAATGTAACCAAAGTCTCTTCTCCTACTGATATATACAATACGCAGATAGCGATAGTATCGTTGGTGTTTTGATGATGATAATGGTGATTGCGACGGTACCTAACTGCTGTTACTGCTGAGTTCTCTCCTAAACAGCAGTCTATAGCAGCAAACCATTTGCGTCTTTGGTTGTAGTGATTTGTACTATACGTACGTCGGCCGTGGGCTATACTCGGCTGTGTGTAAAGACAACAGCTCGATGTAGTCACAGGGTTGAGCTGTGCACGTCTGCTTTTAAGCCCCACAGCTAATTCACTGCAAATAATATCCTGTAGCTTTGATCCTTCGATCAAACAGTCTATGCGTTGGCTATAATTACGAATTAATAAATTACACAGATTCATGAAATTAAAAACTGATTACTTTCATAACAAGCGTTATATTTTTACGCCTGTAACTGATTTATATGACAGAGAATTATGCTGAATAATGTTTATTCCACAAAGAACATCTCAAATAACTAGGAAGTATTCATACGATGTTCAGTTAGATAACTACATATTCCATGGATAATTTTGTACGCTAGATAATAATCGAGTGGAACGACTGAACGACTGCTTCTAACTCCTTTTACATTCACATTCATATCGCAAATTAATCTATACGTACGGTTACATTCTGAACATTCTTAAGCTTTTCTTGCAAAAAAAAAAAAAAAAAAAAAAAAAAAAAAAACCTACGCAGATGTGGGTTAGCAATTCCCACGCACCACCTTTACAAATTCCGGAAATACCAATTCTCCTGCGGAAAATAAGAAATTGTAAAGGAGAAACTTTCTCAGTTTGTTATGAGATTTTACTTTGCTGTCTCTCGAGCATTCTATATCGTTGGTAAGTGATCCAAAATTTTTGTTGCAGCATTTTGCACCCCTTTTTGTGCTAAAGCCAGCCTTAATAAGAAGAAACTAATGTCAGTTACAATGCAGACAGAAAATACCCTTATCAAATGCAGTAAAGTTACTTTGAGAGTATTACGATAATGGTAACAAAATCCGCTAACTAAAGAGTCATAGAAGATACGCGGAAACTAAGCCAATGTCGTAATCACCATACACGAAAAATTCACCAGCTCAGAACAGTTCAGAGTCCTACAAGGTGATTCATGAATTAATATACGTAATGCAAAGAATATTAACTCATACTGTGTCTATTCTCAGTTCCGTAATTCAAGCTACAAAAGTTAGAGCCCTTCTGTGGAGCACATTCAAATCTTTCGAAATGTCAGTCTCTTCCGAAGTTAATGTAATGTAGCGGCCGTTCGTGGCCCAGAAACAATCTCCTGGACGACTGAATCACGCTCCTTGCCGTAAACAGGTCTGTCTTCTTCAACAACTCGGGTGAAAGTGTGCAGAATCACTCCCTTGAGCGCTTTAGCAGAAAATTGGCAGTCTCTAATGACGTGATTTTCTCGTTGTGGGTTGATTTTAAGTGATCGATATGTTGCGAGATGCCAAATCTTTAATAGTTCCCTGTAATAACAATTCACTTCGCTTCCAAAATTCCCGGTCGCCGTCTTGTTTTCTCTTGAAGTAGAGTGTAGTGCCACGTATTTGACCACTGACTGTTTTTCTGACTGCAGAGGGGAGACGGCTATAAGAGAGCTTCTGCATCCAAAGAACTCACTACGAAATCACAACAGACTGTTTCCGTAATTACTCTATATTCAATGAAGTTTTCAAGTCACAGCAACTGATAACACAGCTCTACAAAATAATTTTTTTTTTCGTTGCCAGGGAAGTTTGAACGAAAATGGGATATTGTTATGATACTCATTCCGAGTATATTTGTACTTTTTCCAAAATGGCTCTGGTTTTTGAGATATAGGTTATTTGTGGAAATGAGAGTTTCATGTGGATAATATCGACTGCAGGGTCCATATATGGTGTAATGGATTTGCTACCTGTTTTTTAATTAGTGATATTGTACTATCTTTATTAAATAATTGTGCTCAGGGAGTGCATCTGTGTGGTTGAGGATTACATCATGCAAACATCACACTGTCAGCATGTGTTCAGTCCTGTTGTGCGGTGCATGTGTTGAAGATATTGAGGGTCGTGCAGATTTGAATTCGGCGGTACTCGACATTCATTTGTTGGCCGAGGTAATCCCCGCAACAGCCGATAGGTAGCGTTCAGTGTAAACAAGAAAAATGGCGATGGTCGAAAGTCACACACATGTGCAGTGCAGCTTCAAGGAGATAGAACCTTTTCATCGTGACGTAGCAAATAAGAGGTGAGTATTCATTTCACACAAAACAATTAATGATGTTTGTTGGATGTGATTGACATGCAAATACAAGAAAGTTCTGCATAATATGTAGTATTTGTGCAATTTTGTGTTAGGAAAACATGAGTTCTTCACGACGTCTTTGCGTGAACCATCCAGATGAGTTCTGCTACATTTGTGGTGAATACGTTCTTCAAAAGAACAGGAAGAATATCACTCCTTTTGTGAAGGAAGCGTATCAGGCATATTTCGGAATTAAACTTGGAGATCAAGACAAGGCGTGGGCATCCCATTAAGTTTGTAAATGCTGTGTGGAGTGCTTACGGCAGTGGACAAAACGAAAAAGGAAAAGCTTTAACTTCGGAGTGCCTATGGTATGGCGAGAGCAGAAGAACCATACAGATGATTGCTATTTTTGCATTGTTAATGTGAAAGGTTTTAATAGGTTCAAAAAAACGAAAGTGGGAATATCCCAATTTGGAGTCAGCAAGAAGACCGGTGGTGCACAGCAACGATGTTCCTGTACCAACCTTCACAACATTACCCACGCTAACATCATCAGATGACGATGTGCACGGCGAGGAATGTACAAGTAGTGGTTCGGAATACGAAGGACGTGAGACACAACCCCAGCAGTTCGACCAGAAGGAGCTCAGTGACTTGATACGAGAACTCAATCTTTCAAAGCAAGCATCAGAACTCTTAGCATCCAGGCTTAAGGAAAAGAACTGTCTTCATCCAAGTGTTAAAATAACAGCTTACCGGACGAGAGAAGAAAACCTTCTTCCATACTTCAACCAAGAAGAGGTTATAGTGTATTGCAGCAATATACCTGGACTTTTACTTGAAGTGGGGCTGCCGGAATATAGACCAGAGGACTGGCGTCTCTTCATAGACAGTTCCACTAGAAGTTTAAAATGTGTTCTCCTACACAATGGCAATCGTTACGCATCTATTCCAATTGCCCACTCAACAAAACTTTGTGAAGCATATGCTAACATCAAGATGGTTCTGCAGAAAATTCAGTATATGCAGCACCAGTGGTTGATTTGTGTTGATTTGAAAATGGTGAACTTCTTGCTTGGACAACAAAGTGGATACACAAAGCACCCATGTTTTATCTGCATGTGGGATAGTAGGGCAAAGCACGAACATTGGAAGCAGAAAACATGGCCTCCAAGGGAACATATGGCTGTTGGTGAAGCAAACATCATTAATGAACCTCTTGTTAGTAGGGACAAGATTGTTCTTCCACCATTACATATTAAGTTAGGACTAATGAAGCAATTCACCAAAGCTTTAGACAGAAATGGTAATTGCTTCACATACATCTGCAATACGTTCCCTGGACTCAGTAGTGAAAAACTTAAGGCAGGAATATTTGATGGTCTCAAATTCGCAGGCTCATCAACGATACCAATTTTACAAGTGTCATGACTGTCACTGAAGCATCGGCCTGGAACAGTTTTGTCGCTGTTGTAAAATGTTTTTTGGGCAATCATAAAGCTCCCAATTACGAGGAACTGGTCAAAAACATGCTCACTAACTTTCAAAACTTAGGAGCTAACATGAGCATAAAATTGCACTTCCTTCACAGCCACTTGGATCGATATCCTCGTAATCTAGGTGATTTCAGTGAGGAACAAGGAGAGCGGTTCCATCAAGATATGAAAGGAATAGAGGAAAGATATAAAGGAAGATGGGACAGGCATATGATGGCAGATTATTGCTGTAATCTGCAACGTGACTGTTCTGAAGAGACCTATAAAAGGAAAGCGTGCAGGAAGCGGTTCATCATGGACGGAAAATGATATACTTATAGAGAAACTTTTCAATTATGTTTTATACGTGGACAAATGCCTATCAGGTTTTCATAGAAGCTATTTATAAAGATTATTTTCTTTTTTCATTGTAGTTTGTAGCGCTCGAGTTCAGTATTAGCAATTTTTTCTAATTTTTTGAATAAATCATGCATTATCTCAAAAACTAGAGCCAAACTGCATAAATGATTGCTATATTCGTCCTCAGCACCACTAACCCATCCTAAGGCCACTCAAATATCCTTGGCAAGAAAATGAGTGTTGACCAGTGTAATTAACTAAGCTTTTCAGATGAAATGTTCATACATGATGCTTCAGTGCTTGACCAGGACCACAATTTCGTACTTAACTGGAGACAGAATACCATAGAGTATATATAACAACATTAATTTAGTCTTTAGTGCTCGTCCATTACCGTGAGGCCCATTCTCCTTTGGAGTCCACCACACCACCATAGCGCCGGCTGCTGGTGGCCGAGCGGTTCTAGGCGCTTCAGTCTGGAACCGCGCGACCACTACGGTCGCAGGTTCGAATCCTGCCTCGGGCATGGATGTGTGTGATGTCCTTAGGTTAGTCAGGTTTAAGTAGTTCTAAGTTCTAGGGGACTGATGATCTGAGATGTTAAGTCCCATAGTGCTCAGAGCCATTTGAACAAAATAAACACCACCAAAGCACTGCGGCAAATTGCAAGTGATCCTTCACTTGACAGTCCAAATTGTACAGCCGTTGTCGCTTTCGGCGCTGTGCGTGCATTTTTCTTTCTCCTATCTGTGAAAAAATTCCAACAAACCCAAACAGTGTACATGCACCTTACGCTATTAGTAATTAATGCCACGTTTTTCACACACATGCCTTTCATCGGTCTAATAAAAGGAAACTGAGGCTCGTTGCTTCACTTTCTAGAAACTTGTACCACTACAGATTCCTCCACTAAGTGGAACGAAATTTTCTGGAATACCTCACACAACTAAAGCTAGTGTAGATTATGTTATAAGAAGTCCATAAATTAATTTCATTTTTCTTTCGATGTCTCATCTGGTCTAAAGTCATTGCATTCCTTCCAGCATCAAATCGATACATACAGACATACAGTCGCAGTCGTCATCAATACACACGCACACACACACACACACACACACACACACTCACACACACACACGCACACAAACACACACACACACACACACACACACGTATGTATATATATATATATATATATATATATATATATATATATATATATATATCCAACTCTCACACTATACTTCTTTAAGATCAGTAATTTAATAACATGGTTACTTTAACTGCTATAGTATTCTAAATATACTTTAAGGTTCTACATGTTGACATTTAATCTTATCTTACTTGCCACGTTCACAAACTTCAGAACTGTTCTCGTTCAATGTGCATTGAAGAAGGAAGAGTCTTCGAACTCAATTGATTCCCAGTAAGTCCATATGCTGTTTTGGAGATTTCTCTTATTTAGGTCACTTCCACAGTTTTGTATTCGTTGCATTCTCATCCAAGCCTCTAGACAGTAACGTCGAACATATTGTATTGCCTTCGCAAGATAAGTAAGTGTTCCTGGATTATATAAAATTAAGACGATATGGTTCCGGTCCTTCCTTCCTTGGATCAACCTGACCTTAGGTATAGGTTCCCTCTTTCATAGGCAAACCGAAGCTCTCATTCCTACAATATTGGTTCAGGTCTTTCCTTTTTGGACTCTCCGGATTTCAGGTATAGGTTCCCTTTTTAGTGGTTAAACTTACTCACTCATCCTCCTACCTCTCTACAAATCTGGATACATGCTTAAAATCCCATTTCTCAACCTCTTTCATTTACGTGTTATACAAGTGCTTATGAATAACTGCGCCTGTATTAGTACGTCACTTTGTATTTTCTTAACTTGTACCTCCTTCTGTCCAACTCTCCCTCCCTCCCCCATTCGCATAGCATCACTAACATAAGCTGCAACCATTCAACGTACTGGAGAAAAATGTACGCCTTAATGAGGGAAAAAGCTTCAGGCTGTGTCGCAATGGCATTTTTGACATGATCTCTCGGCTTTACCTGTGAAAACAGAGCGTCTCTACCATATTGTTCGGATAAGAGAAGGGTTGCAATGGTGGTAAAATATGCATATGTAAAGAGGGAGGATGGAGTTGGTACTCCTAATGGAGATGAAAGAAAAGAAACCATAAGAATAAGTGTGTTAGGATAGAGAAGAAGGAGACGATAAACCATAAAGTCATGTTCTCTTCGCGCCCCCCACCCAAGGGTCCCTCTCTACTGAGATTCTTGACTGTGACGTCGGGAGAGAAGATGGTCAGAATTCTCTACAGAACGGACTGTCAGAACTTCACCATCGCCGACCCGGAAAATTGATCCTAACTCACCACTATAGATAGCGAGTAGAGATGTGGTAGTCACACAGTATTCATAATTTAGTTGTTTTTATATGTCCTAATGACTTTCTGGATCTTAATAATCGTATCGTCACTTGGTCATTCTATATACACGCAACATGTGACGGGTACTAATGTACACAGAAAAATTTATTACTCATTCCAGTAGTTAATCTCCCATAGTTAATCTCCAATACAAAACACACGCAAAAGTCTACCTATTGTCTATACAGAAGGGAAAGATACAAATTCCCATTTACAAAATATATAAAAGTATATGGATCGTTTCCATAATTGTTGTGCAAATAAATATCTAATTTTATTGCACTCTAGTAATTTCATCAACTATTATAGAAAATCCCTAACCTTCAGGAACGACTTACGCAGATTATGCTATACATATGTATTCGAAATATAGGTACATCTGTACTTTTTTAACAGATACCCTTCATGTTGACAAAATCTCACTAACACAGTAGGAATGATTACAAAGACAATAGAACAGTTAGAAGAAGAAACTGCCTCATAGGAAACTAAAGTGAATAGAACTGAAGCAATTACCTCGGAACATGGAGGTCTTCACCCCACCTAATCTGCAAAGAGGGCAGATTAGCCTGAGGACCTAAACATTTTTATTGTAGCAATGTTATAATGTTCTTTTTCGCAGTCCGTATTGGGATCGATCAGAAATACTACTTTGCGATGTGGTATCCCTAACATCTTGAAACGTCCAGCGTATTTTCGGAAAAAAATTACTCGTCTGTTTATATTTGAATTCTGAGGCATAGATCGAGAAAATGCTCTTATGAAATACGTCGGATGTACTTCTCCTTACGGCTGAAACTTTGGAAACTGCTTTGCACAAATAACCCTATGCTCTGATTGTAATTCTTCTACTGATTTTGGTGATAATAGTATGTTAGAAGTGACCATTTTGCCCCTAAGTCCCTATTTAAGGTTTCCTAATTCTTTCCATAATTTCTGTAACTCACTCTTATTATTAATAGTTTCGCAGACAGAATTAGAGATAGCGCTGTTGGTACATACTTTTTCGTGTACACCTTGCTCAACCAGTTCCTCTAGATGTTTCTTCAAATCAGTTAAGGTGTTTGAATCGATAGGAATGTAAGTAATTTTTTTTTTCATTTGGTTCTAATATCTCTACCCTATCCTGAGACCCTGAGATTTGATTGCATATAATTTCGCAATTCAATCGGCGATGATTTTCATAACTTTTTCATCTTATTATTCACATTTTTAAACTGTATTTCCGCTTCTTGTCTAACCATCTCATAATGTTCGACTAATTTCGTTAGGAACCCCTTAGATAAATTTGCTAAATATTCCCCTATTTTCAAAATTTTATCAGTTTTTGTGCCCAAATTTTTTATTATTTTCAGACAGTTCGCCTAGTTGCTCCATTTTATAAGACATCTCTTCTAGTTTTCTAGTTGTTTATATAGTTACACTAATACTTAAGTTTATCTATAATTGCCACTAAGATCGTACCATCCATACTTTTGTTGATGATAGCTATGTAATCTAAATTACCGTACAACATAAGGCTTATACCACAGTAAAAGCCTTCGTTGCTTATCAACGTATTTACACCATCACCAAATATTATTCATTGTCATTCATAGTCAGTTATTTCAGATTAAATAACTACAAACAAATTCTGGAGGCTGAACGCTGTGCAGCTCTCCTAATTTGCCTAACCAGCTGCTGCAGCGCCCCACCGATGCCATCGTGCCGTAGTGCAGTGTCGGACAGTCGCTGTGTAGCCACAGCCGTAGTCAGCTGCACTGCCGATGCGAGGCGATGGCGTGTCGCCGTAAGAAGCCGTCACATCACTCGGCGTCATCGAAATTGTTCACCGAAAATCTCATGTTTAGTCGGCTTATCTTCTCGTGATTTGCGTACCGAGAACGTACTCCAACCCATGGATAATATTCGTTGTTGACCAGGTTTGCACCGCAACAGCGTATATGCTTATGATACAGTTGTTGATGGTTTGTCTACTTCCGTCGCCCTATACAACGACGTACGTCTTCCCGTTCTTCGTAAATTTTAGTTTTAATTTCTTCTAATAGCTCTCTCACTTTATTTCCTCTAATATGTATCTTTCAACTAAGTTAACAGCACACAACAACTGATAATTAACAAAGCTCGTCAGGTTACATGTTTTCATAAATGATGGTTCAGTGCTTGACAAAAACCATAGCTTCATACTTAACTCGAGGTAGTATACTACAGAAAATCATGCCTTTGCCGCTTCCCGGCCTGCTGACCTACTGTCGCCGATTGCAGCCTGAGCTTCATCGACCCCTGACGTCACCTGGTTGCTTCGCCTGCTGCAACAGTCAGTTTTCGTTTTTCAATTACAGAATGTACGCCTCCGGTAGCTGAGTGGTCAGCGTGACAGATTGTCACTCCAAAAGGCTCGGGTTCGATTCCCGGCTGAGTCGGAGATTTTTCTCCGCTCAGGGATTGGGTGTTGTGTTGTCCTAATCATCATCATTTCATCCCCAACGACGCGCAAGTCGCCAAAGTGGCGTCAAATCGAAAGACTCGCACGCGGCGAACGGTGTACCGGACGGGATGCCCTAATCACGCGATATTTACATTTTTAATTATATAATGATACCACTGTCTATTTTCGTAAAACTTTCCATGTTACGTACTAACACTCCATGGTATCACAAGTGAAATTGTGAGGCACATACAGTGCGATGTACAGCTTTTCATGTAATGTCTTTACCATTTATCTGCGTAGATATAGCATTCAAGCCCACCTTCATTTGTTTTTATGGTTTTAACTTTGATCTTATATAGTAAATTACATTTTTTTATCACGTGTGATTTTTCCATTTATTAAGTTTTTTATTACTATACCACATTTTTTAAATGTGTAAAACCATTTCCTTTCTACATCCTCTAATACTTTTAGTTGTCAGTAAATGGTATGTAACTAACACCACTCGCATTGATCACAGTAATTCCTAAATTTTTACTTGATGCTCTTTTTCTTTAATGTAGGGGGAGTGTTGTGCCTAGATGATGGTCCACAAGGCGATGGGATTTGGTCGTACTTCAAATGGTTCAAATGGCTCTGAGCACTATGGGACTTAACTTCTGAGGTCATCAGTCCCCTAGAACTTAGAACTACTTAAACCTAACTAACCTAAGGACATCACACACATTCATGCCCGAGGCAGGATTCGAACCTGCGACCGTAGCGGATGCGCGGTTCCAGACTGTAGCGCCTAGAACCGCTCGGCCACTACGACCGGCAAATGATTTGGTCGTACTCCAGTGTAGTGCGTTGTTATAGTAGCGTATGAAGGAATGTGCACTAGCGATTACCATAAACATTTTACCACGTTCTACAATTTTTGTTGTTAGACATGACATAACGTTTTGTGCAGCGTTGTCAGCTGATTTACGTTGTACTCTTTTATAGTAAGTGCTGTGTAATACATTAAAGCTATCTGTAACACACTGTTAATTCTTCAGTTGCACAGATTTATGGCGATTATAATGCTATACATATTTACAGAACATGTAAACAGATAGGTTACAGAATGAGATTTTCGCTCTGCAGCGGAGTGTGCGCTGACATGAAACCTCCTGGCAAATTAAAACTTTGTACCGGACCGGGACTCGAAAAAAAATTGGTTCAAATGGCTCTGAGCACTATGGGACTAAACATCTGTGGTCATCAGTCCCCTAGAACTTAGAACTAATTAAACCTAACTAACCTAAGGACATCACACACATCCGTGCCCGAGGCAGGATTCGAACCTGCGACCGTAGCCGTCGCGCGGTCCGGAACTCGAACTCGGGACCTTTGCCTTTCACGGGCAAGCGCTCTACAAACCTTTTCTTTTTTTTAATTTCATTTTGTTCGTTTTCGTTCGCTGCATCTGATCAGGGCGGACGCCGTAAGACACCCTTTTAAGCATGTTGTTGATCTATTAACTCAGGTTTTTATTGCAGTGGGCAGTTAACCCTCTGACCGAACACGCTGAGCTACCGTGCTGGCAGCAACTGAGCTAACCAAGCACGACTGACGGCCCGTCCTCACAGCTCCACTTCTCCCAGTACCTGGCAGGTTACAATTCGTCAGTCATGTATCTTGTACCTTGAAACATGTAGCACTTGCGGCTGAACTGTCTTAGAAATTTTACCTCTCTTAAAATGGAAATTCATTTTAGTTTCCAGTGGCTTATGTTTCAAAATATACATAACTTTTAATTGGTTTTTGAGAACATTTCAACTTAATTTGATATCAGATATTGATTATTGGTATGTAGCAGTGTAGTAACGTAACATACAGAAGATTAAATACAGTATTAACAAGGTTTTCTCGGTTACGACGTTTTTAAATTTCAACAGAACATTCATTCCTGGGAACATGACCATGTTCTACTTTGGCACATGTTTTCACATTTGGAAACATATTAATTTCCAGTAGCAGCTTTCTGTAATTTCAGAAAAACACTGCAACACATCATTTTCCAAGACCACACTGGACTTTCAGTATGTTTTGGAGGACGACAGGCTACTTCGAGTTACCGCCTTGACAGTAATCATTTTAACTAGTAATCCTTCCACTGGCTACCTGCTCAATGTGTCTACTAAATTGATTTTGTGCTTTACTTGTATTTTTGTCGTTAGGATGCATTAGAGGTTATCACAGTTATCAGAATGTAAGTGAACATAAATGTTGAAACGGTGTTAATGAAATGGTGGTCCTGCCAAATGTTGATGGGTGATTGTTATATCAAGAAGGACTTGATCTTTTATAAAATTAATGGCACAAGTTAATTGATTGAGAAACGATACAAAAATACTGGTAAGTATAATGACAAAAACAAAATGATCTGATGGCAGCACAAAAATGAAACGAACGGTTAACAACAATGTGTGACGGCTGATTGATAAAGACTGCAGTTTGTCTCATTGAACTTTTTTCTATGGCTCAGAATGTGGATAACGCAATCCAAAATTATCTAGCACTGAATAAACCCTGATGGATTTGTTGCAGCTGAGAACAAGTGGCGAGATTGTGACCTTGTTTAACCTAACCAGCTTGAGCAGCAATACAATACACCTTTTCTCGATGTGTGGCACTGTCTCAGGTGTCGTTAAGGGTTCAACCATCTGCAGAACAGCGATGTGAGGTGCCTGTAATTCCCTATAGCGGGCACGAAATATGCAGAGTCGTGGTTGGCTATTTGTTAGGCGGATCTTATTTAATCTCTATTGGAGTCTAGGAATCTTGGCAGATTCCAGCGTGTGACATTTCCGTTCACCGGTCATAGCAAGGACCAATCTGAGTCACTTACACGCCATTGTGCACAAGGACATCGAACGTCATAGCGGGATACCTGTCAAGAATAAGATTGCCCTCAGCGTAGCCAGCTGTCAGAGATGACGGAGATCTAAACTGTCGGTACAGCTAAGTCCTCACCACAGGCTCCCCCGTTAAGACCAGTGCTAGAGTGAAGCCACGCCTAGGGAAATTGTCCTTAGTGCAACGCGTTCAGAACAAAAGTGAAGACCAGAGTCCTGTCCAGACCGGAGTCTTGATCAGAAGACCCATTCCAGCCGGGGTCTGAATCGAAAGACCCAGTATCTGCTCTCCTCACTTTCCACCAAACCTCGGTAAACTGCGCAAAAGCACTCCTGCCACCGCCCACCGAAGGGTTTCGTGTCCATCACAAGGCTGCACGAACTCCATGTGTCTTCCCTAACTCATGCGCTCTACTCACCGACCAATCATTATGAAAGTTAAGAATATTCTTCTCCTTTCAGGCGACGTGGCCAGTCGCTGACTCAAAATTTACCGAGCAAAGAGGGGAAGACGTTGTGCTCCCGACTTGTTTCTTCACATGGTCACTTTAGGCATCATGTTATTTTAAGTTTCTGTAAAAGTGTAAAGTGAACGACACATTTATCATGGAGATCATTATCTAGATTGCTTGAATGTTACTATGTGTCCGACCAGGGGCCTCGGGTAACCCAAGTGCTTTTATGTTCCAACATAGATCATGTTATTTTAAGTTTCTGTAAAAGTGTAAAGTGAACGACACATTTATCATGGAGATCATTATCTAGATTGCTTGAATGTTACTATGTGTCCGACCAGGGGCCTCGGGTAACCCAAGTGCTTTTATGTTCCAACATAGATCATTTCAGAAACGGAATAGATGTTGCATTCCTTCTAAAATAGTTTTGAAGGCCTGAGGCTTCTGCAGGCCAAGGGACAATACCACCTGACTGCTCCCTCGATACTATCCTGTTCGCTGTGAACATGGAAACTCGCGAACGTTTTATGGTCGCCATCCCTATTCACAAAGAGCATTTACGATGCTGTCGTAACGCCTTTGCTGCGCGACCTAGATTTCTCTCGCATCCCTGCCTCGTGCTGTGGCAAGGAGCGCCTAACATGTAGGTCCAGGTAGGCGATTGTTTTGCCTCGTGGACCGACCGCATTGTCTTCACACTGCAGAAGAGATTCTTGGGCCCAGCATTCTATCTGCAGTAAGTGCTTCGAAATGTTCCCTTCCTTAATAGCTGCACCTTGATTTCAGGTTCCAAACATCTACTGCAAATTTACTGTTAACTGATCAAACTGCCTGCTTGTTCACAGCTCCAGAAAAATAATATTCAAAGGAATCACCACAAAGACCCATATGCATCAACAGTGTATATACTTCCATCAATAATTGTTCATGCTGATAACGTTCTGTCATCTCACAAATACGGTGTCATTGGTGAAATTCAACATAAAATTGTACTCTTGAATATAGAGAATAGTGAGTCACTCGTCCTCTCTCAATTTAAATGTTGAATTACACTGCTGGCTAGAGGCAAAGATGGGAAAAATGTAGCGAGGTTCAACTCTCTCCCATGATCGTAAAGTATTAAGTAACTTGAGGCAAAGATGGGAAAAATGTAGCGAGGTTCAACTCTCTCCCATGATCGTAAAGTTTTAAGTAACTTGTCCATTTTATTCGTTCATTTAATGTTCTTTTCTTGTTTTGTATGTTTATTGATACGTTCTTGATTATCTTGTCTCACTTTTCGATGTGAGGCTAGTTGAAAAGCCGAAACCGGTAATCAGCATGCACAAAACAGTATGTGACCAAGACAAATATCTTTATAATCTAACGAGGTGTGGATGTCACGAGATACCTCAAGAAGTATGAGGGCGTGCTAGGAAGTAATGCCTCCGAATATTTTTATGAGAAAACTCCTTACACTTTTTAAATACAGATAAAGCTATCACCATTCTCCTTTTTATTCTTCATGTCAACTTTTTTATTATTTCTTCCAACGAAATATCAGTTTCTTGACAGCGACACTATAGAATATTCGACACTGTTGAAGGTACGACAAATTCACTTCTGCTTGCGCCTCTTGATCACTACCAAGGTGAAGTTCTCGAAAGTGTCCATTAGGTTTTGGAAATTGATGAAATCAGCTGGAGCCAAATAGGGACGGTATGGACGATGATCGATGTCTTGACATCTCGAGGCGTCGGATTGTTGCAGACGTCGCAGTGCTCGTGTGACGTCTCTCATTATCGTACTGAAGGAGAGAGTGCTTCATGTATGGACAAACTCTGTGAATTCGAAACTCGATTGCAGCACGCTAATTCTCACGAACCGACGTAGTGACGTTACACAAGGCCAGGTTGTACTCAACAATTCAGAGCCCTCTAGCGGGAGTGGGCTGCAAATATATAGAAACGAAGATGTATAACGTCAATCACGCATGCGTTATTCAAAAAGCATGAAGAGATTTCACACATATAACTCGGAGGCATAACTTCTCAGCAAGCCCTCGTACTATTTATTGGCTTCCTTTCGAAAAATGCGAAGTAAATAATTGTCACATTCGTAACTGAAAGTTGTCGTTATTTTCTGTTGATATTGTGTACTGATGATGCCAAACAGCACAATGTTGGGTATGACGTAGGGACTATGGGCCTGGGCGTCTATGCAGCAGGCTGGTTCCAGAGACGTGAGGGTATCGGTGCAGACGCTCGCAGGTGGTGCGCGGTTGCCTGATTTAAGGCGCCGGCGCCGCAGTCCATCCCGCCGTTGGGCGTCCGCGGGCCCGGAATTCCGGCACTAAGTCGTCCTAACGAGGCCGCAACTTGGCGCCACTTAATTGCAAATTGCAGGCCCGGTCCGGGAGTCAGCGCTAGCGCCTCTGCGTTCCGACGGAAGACAAGCGCCGGGGTCCTCGCTCGAGACAGCGTCCGGGTGCGTCGCAGGCGGCCGCTACGCTAGGGGCAGAAGGGACCGGCCCGGACTTACGTAATGAAGCCGCCTTCCAGCTGAGATGTAGGAGCGCGTTTATTACGTGTAGCCTAAATCAGCTGCAGTAACTACAAACATTTGTTTTTTTGTTATAGAGTTATGCGAACTATCAGTTTAATGAGTCGCGGCTGCAGAATACTAACGCGAATTCTTTACAGACGAATGGAAAAACTAATAGAAGCCGACCTTGGGGAAGATCAGTTTGGATTCCGTAGAAATATTGGAACACGTGAGGCAATACTGACCCTGCGACTTATCTTAGAAGCTAGATGAAGGAAAGGCAAACCTACGTTTCTAGCATTTGTAGACTTAGAGAAAGCTGTTGACAATGTTGACTGCAATACTCTCTTTCAAATTCTAAAGGTGGCAGGGGTAAAATACGGGGAGCGAAAGGCTATTTACAATTTGTACAGAAAGTAGATGGCAGTTATAAGAGTCGAGGGGCACGAAAGGGAAGCAGTGGTTGGGAAGGGAGTCAGACAGGGTTGTAGCCTCTCCCCGATGTTATTCAATCCGTATATTGAGCAAGCAGTGAAGGAAACAAAAGAAAAATTCGGAGTAGGTATTAAAATCCATGGAGAAGAAATAAAAACTTCGAGGTTGGCCGATGACATTGTAATTCTGTCAGAGACAGCAAAGGACTTGAAAGAGCACTTGAATGGATAGTGTTTTGAAGGGAGGATATAAGATGAACATCAACAAAAGCAAAACGAGGATAATGGAATGTAGTCGAATTAGGTCGGGTGATGTTGAGGGTATTAGATTAGGAAATGAGACACTTAAAGTAGTAAAGGAGTTTTGTTATTTGGGGACCAATATAACTGATGATGGTCGAAGTAGAGAGGATATAAAATGTTGACTGGCAATGGCAAGGAAAGCGTTTCTGAAGAAGAGAAATTTGTTAATATCGAGTATAGATTTAAGTGTCAGGAAGTCGTTTCTGAAAGTGTTTGTATGGAGTGTAGCCATGTATGGAAGTGAAACATGGACGATAAATAGTTTGGACAAGAAGAGAATAGAAACTTTCGAAATGTGGTGCTACAGAAGAATGCTGAAGATTAGATGGGTAGATCACATAACTAATGAGGAGGTGTTGAATAGGATTGGGGAGAAGAGAAGTTTGTGGCACAACTTGACAAGAAGAAGGGATCGGTTGGTAGGACACGTTCTGAGGCATTAAGGGATCACCAATTTAGTATTGGAGGGCACCGTGGAGGGTAAAAATCGTAGAGGGAGGCCAAGAGATGAATACGCTGTACAGATTCAGAAGGATGTAGGTTGCAGTAAGTACTGGGAGATGAAGAAGCTTGTGCAGGATAGAGTAGCATGGAGAGCTGTATCAAACCAGTCTCAGGACTGAAGACCACAATAACAACAACAACTTAAAGTTGTGAAAGTTATCAGAGGACACATGAAGAGAAATACACTGTAATAAAATGACGTAACTACAAGAAGAAGTGGTAAAGCTGCTGACTGCTGGAGCTGGTGGTATCGATCACGAACTGCTGTAGGGTCATGCGAAGAACAACAACTCTATGACGTGAATTGGTATCGAGCGAGGTGGTGCTGTGGTATAACGTACCCACAACAAATATAGCCTATGTTCGTCTGTGAAAATGGACTCGATAAGCAACCTGAGCTATCAGTAATAGGAATCTGATCTGCATAACACTGTGTGCGTGTTGTATGAGTGTCAGTTTCACTGTCATTTAAGCCTTCAACAGATCCTTACATAAACTTGGATAAGCAATATGATTCTGTCGTTAAATATGAAAAACTACAGGAACAAATGAACCTGTAACAATGAATACCTAACCTATCTGTGTATTTGAATAAAAATTTACAGTTGATACAGAATTTGCTTTATGCAACGGAATTTAGTGGATTAGAGTACACGACATGTTGTGGAATGTCAATGTCTCTGATTTGGCCTTACGTTTTGCACTCACCTCGGTATACGACTGCCTTTTCCCCAGTGGTTTACAGCAATTCGCAGCAGCACGCATCAGCAGCGGCTAATGCTTATTGTTACTAAGAATGAATTTAATAAAAAGGAGTTTGCTTAGGTCCTGTTAAATACTAAATAAATTGTAACATGGGATTTCATAAATTAAGTGTATGTAAAGGCTCCAGAAATCGTCATGACCTATAATAGTTTGACAAGTATTAATAATGGCGAAATGCCTGACAATGACCTTGTAAGTATCAATAAGGAGGCGCGCGAAGTGGCCGCGCGGTTTGAGGCGCTATGTCATGAACTGCGCCGCCCTTCCACTGCAGATTCGAGTCCTCCCTCGGGCATGGATGTGTGTATTGTTCATAGCGTAAGTTAGTTTCAGTTAGTTTTAATAGTGTGTAAGTCTAGGCACCGGTGACCTCAGCAGTTTCGTGCCTTAGGAATTCTCAAACATTATTATTATCAATAATTATTTCAGTTTCAAAGGTACGTTAACATTTAATTACCACAGCATATTTATGAATTGGATGTGGAGAATAATTATTACTAATTTGAGGATAAGGAGGGTTCTTTAACTGACAAGCAAAACAAGGGATTAGTGCCAACTGAGACTAAGAATCACGAGCCCAACCCTGCAATTGCGCTTTACGCTGTGCTTGCGAATTTTACCTTGAATTCCATCTTCAAGAGTAGTTAAGCCATTTAAATCTCTACTGGCCATATAAATGAAATCTGGCTTTCAGCGTGATAATATCTGTCATGACCGACGTGAGGGCAGATTGACACGTCTTCTGTCTCCGAGCTCTCGACCAACGCTACTGAAATTCTGTTCTCGCAGACACACCTCTTCTAACGGCAGTGGTTAGAATTAGGCTCCCATGTTTCGCCCTCAGATTGTTACTATAGATATCTGAGTGCTTATTTATTTTCATAGAGAATCACAGAATCTTATACAATGTAAAGAATAGTCTTAAGATGCCTATATTGCTCTCTAAACTGAATGTAATATTTAATCAATGTAACAGTGGTTAGCACGCTGCACACACATCCGGGAGGACGACGGACCAAACCCGCGTCCTGCCATATTGAATTAGGTTTTCCGTGGTTTCCCTGAATCGCTTTAGGCAAATGCCAGGATGGTTCTTTAAAAGTGCAATGTCATCTTCCTTTCCCATCCTTCCCTAATCCCATGGGATCGATGGCCTTACTGTTTGGTACCCTCCCGAAAATAAACCAACCAACCAACGTGCATTGGCGTCAGGTAACTAGCGACAGCTCCGGCCACTGTCTCCAGAATTATGTCAATTAAGGCCGATAGCCGTGAAATAAGAATAAAACGAGTAAAAATACAATCGTAGATCACGGCCACAGTGAAGTATATATAAAAATAGCCTTGAATAAAATATAATAAAAGCGTATGTAAAAGTAGCATGATAAAGTAATCCAACATTAGTAATCGAAATAGTCCCAGTGTAACCTCTAGCTTTGCCTAACCTATGTGGAGCAAATGTGTCTGAATAGGACACCACCAGTAATCATAGTAAGGGTAAAAAGACCGATATGCTCCGATTTCTAGTCAAAGACCCCAGAGTATGGCTTACAAAGCTGTAACGTATGTTATATACACTGAGGTGACTAAACCATGAGATACCAATATGCACATTTACAGATGGCGGTAGAACCGCTTACAGAAGGTATAAAGTGGCAGTGCATTGGCAGAGTTGTCATTTGTACTCGGGTAATTCATGTGAAAGATTTACGACGTGATTATCGTTGCACGGGATTTAACAGACTCTGAACGTGGAATGGTAGTTGAAGTTCGACGCATGGGACATTCAATTTCAAAAATTGTTAGAAAATTCAATTTTCTGAGATTCACAGTGTCAAGAGTGTACCAAATTTTGGTATTACCCCATCACCATAGGCAGCGAAGTGGCTGATTGCCTTCACTTAACATGGAGTACTCATAGAGTTGTCAGCGCTAACAGACGAGCATCAAATAACTGCAGGAATCAATGTGGGACATACGATGAATGTATCCGTTAGAACATTGCGGCGAAATCTGGCGTTAATGAGCTATGGCAGCAGACGACCAACTTGATGGCTTTTGCTAACAGGACAACATCTCCTGCAGCACCTCCCACGGTTCATGGCCTTATCGGTTCGACGCTAGACGACTGGAAAATGGTGGACTGGTCGGATGAGGCTCGATTTTAGTCGGTAAGAGTTGATGGTACGATAGTACGATAGTCCCAAGTTGTTAATAAGGCACTGTGCAAGCTGGTGGTAGCACCATGATGGTGTGGACCGTGTTTGCATCGAGCTGGCGGTGTCTTTTCGTCCAAATGAAAAAAAAAGTTATTGACAGTTTTTGGTTATGTTTGGCTACTTGGAAACCGTCTGGAACCGATCATTGACTTCGTGTTCACAAACAACGATGCAATTTTTATGGATGGCTGTGCACCATGCCACCGACCTCAAACTGTTCGCAACGAGCTCACAGAACATTGTTTGAAGAACATTCTGGAAAATTTGAGCGAATGATTTGGTCACTCAGCTCACCTGACATGGTACATAACTGAGTGGTCATGGTAACAGCAGAAAGATCAAAACGCTCCGATACACATCACAGGTACAGAAGTATGGGCTTGTTATTACAACTTTTTTTCAAACAGTATACACACCATAATATTATTACATACAGCAGAGGTAATGGGTACACTAAATACATTAGAAAGAGTGCCACTGACGCTGAATGTCAGACACACGGTACCCTCTTGTGCCTAGCGTATGTCGAGCAGAGGTGGCCATAAGAGTGCGCCGTCAGTAAATATGGTTAACTTCATAAAGACTAATACGTCCCCATTATACAATAAATGTCCAGTTATTACAATTTCATTCGGAACAATATGTGCGTCATGATATAATTATCTACAGTAAAAATTAAAGATTATTAGATACATCAAGAAAATTATTCATTATACCAATGAAAATGCATCTAGCCATAAGGTGTCCTCTGTATAAGCTTCCACGAAACGTGTGCAAACTGAAAACAGCCAGGAAGTTTCATATCAGCGCACACTCCGCTGCAGACTGAAAATCTCATTCTGGAAACATCCCCCAGGCTGTGGCTAAGCCATGTCTCCGCTATATCCTTTCTTTCAGGAGTGCTAGTTCTGCAAGGTTTGCAGGAGAGCTTCTGTAAAGTTTGGAAGGTAGGAGACGAGATACTGGTAGATGTAAAGCTGTGAGTACCGGGCGTGAGTCGTGCTTCGGTAGCTCAGATGGTAGAGCACTTGCCCGCGAAAGGCAGAGGTCCCGAGTTCGAGTCTCGGTCGGGCACACAGTTTTAATCTGCCAGGAAGTTTCAGCTCAAAAAAACCTCCACCGGATACCAAGTACTCTGTATATACAATGAAGCGTTCCTATAATCAATCACAGAGTATAGAAGCATTGACCAGTCATTGAAACTTCGTCTTGAAACAGATACGTCTTTTAATGAGTAACATAATACCGTCAACTCATTTCATCTATCAAATGCCAGCAATTAATGAACGCACTGGTTAGTGTAGCATGCAGTTACAGCGTTAACATTGACGAAAGGAATATAGCTGTTTTCTGATAAAAGAGATGATCTCTTACTCAGTCTATAGAGTAACCGTTTGAGGGTGATCAGATGATCAAAGATTGATCAAAACCTGTTTCTAAGGTAAAATATTTTATGTTGTCTAGATTGTTTTCATTACCTTTTTAACTTTTCACTATAGCTTAAAGAAACCAGCTGTGACGGTAAACCTTGTTTTTTGTTTGCTCTGTGTATCTATCATTCCACGTGACTTGTGTCACCCATGTGGTGTTGATGTCAAAGAGATACTAGTTTTGGTAGTCTGTAATATGATTTTTGTCGTCAATGAGTAATCGTAGTGATCGTTCTAAAGAAAAGAACCGAAGTAAAGTATTTATTTTTAATTTCTCCAACAGAAACTGCAGTGATAAAAATCAGGGTCCTCAGAAATAAGACTGAAAACGTCGTTCTACAGATACCATTCGAGAAAAAAGAGTACATGTCAAACCAAAAAGATCAAGCAAAAACAAAAGAAAAGCACGACAGAATATGGTGAGCTCAAAGTAGCTCAAAACTGTGACTATCTTATGGAGATGATACCAGCAAATGACATAGAGCAAGAAACGTCTCGGATAGATATAAAATACGACGCTCTCATGAAGCCAGAAAAATTACGTCCATCACAAACGTTGATCACGGATAACAAAAGTTCATTAGAAAGTATAAAGCAACAAGGGCCAAGTAAGCAGAAGAAGCCTACAGATTTTTGACTGGACATGAGACCGTACAGATATCTAATATTGCACATCGCCCACAGATAAACTGACTGAAATTTTGCAAAATACCAGGAGACCCCGCAAAATAAGCAGATCTTTGAGAACACAGAAAGCACTAGGAACGCGAACTGTTAGATGCGTCGGTCAACCTGCGTCTCCCGACATTTTTTGCTTTTGCTTTATAAAGTTCGGAAGAATGTCATTTATCTGCATGTACAGGGCTATTACAAATGATTGAAGCGATTTCATAAATTGACTGTAGCTCCATTCATTGACATATGGTCGCGACACACTACAGATACGTAGAAAAACTCATAAAGTTTTGTTCGGCTGAAGCCGCACTTCAGGTTTCTGCCGTCAGAGCGCTCGAGAGCGCAGTGAGACAAAATGGCGACAGGAGCCGAGAAAGCGTATGTCGTGCTTGAAATGCACTCACATCAGTCAGTCATAACAGTGCAACGACACTTCAAGACGAAGTTCAACAAAAATCCACCAACTGCTAACTCCATTCGGCGATGGTTTGCGCAGTTTAAAGTTTCTGGATGCCTCTGTAAGGGAAATCAACGGGTCGGCCTGCAGTGAGCGAAGAAACGGATGAACGCGTGCGGGCAAGTTTCACGCGTAGCCCGCGGAAAATTGGCTCATGCCACAACTGGAGACCATCAGCGCCGACTTCATCTTTCAACAGGATGGTGCTCCACCGTACTTCCATCATGATGTTCGGCATTTCTTAAACAGGAGATTGGAAAACCGATGGATCGGTCGTGGTGGAGATCATGATCAGCAACTCATGTCACGGCCTCCACGCTCTCCCGACTTAACCCCATGCGATTTCTTTCTGTGGGATTATGTGAAACATTCAGTGTTTAAACCTCCTCTACCAAGAAACGTGCCAGAACTGCGAGCTCGCATCAACGATGCTTTCGAACTCATTGATGGGGACATGCTGCGCCGAGTGTGAGAGGAACTTGATTATCGGCTTGATGTCTGCCGAATCACTAACGGGGCACATATCGAACATTTGTGAATGCCAAAATAAACGTTTTGAGTTTTTGTATGTGTGTGCAAAGCATTTTGAAAACATCTCAAATAATAAAGTTATTGTAGAGCTGTGAAATCGCTTCAATCATTTGTAATAACCATGTATTTCCTCATATTTTCCATGCCAGGGAGCACGATCACGCTGGCAACATAAAGTGAGCGTGCTTACATTCATCTGACTTACCATTGGCAATCAGTACAAGTTCCAAACGTGGAGGATCAGTCGGTTTGAACGAATGTGGGTATACATACAAATGCATGCAAATGGGCAAATTCAGACGGAAGTTTTTCAGCTTTGAAATAGCAGCTTGGTATGGCAGTAGTTTACTGTTTAAGCCAGCTCTGATGGCGACAGATTGTCGTGACACTTTGTCGGCAGTCAGCTTTGCCTCCATAGACGTGCGGCCAAGCGGTTGGTCATTTCGAATCCAAGCGCAGGGATGCCGTCTTAAAATTTCAACATTTCAACAGGGAGGCTAAGTTTAGGTTGAAAGAACCAGTCGTTGTCTCTCCTTGATTGCAGGAGATGCCTTCTCTTAAGAGAACTCGTCTTCGTGACTGGTAATTACACCTACGCAAATTTATTCACTCTCTGTACCCAGAAGCGAGGCAGTTGAGCTTTTAGAGACAACTTACGGACAGCGGGAGAAATGAGATATAGCACAGTCGCTGCTCCGTGGTGAAGGAAGTACGATCCAATCGTTAGAGGCAGTGCCGAAAATTTGCGAGTGACGATTTCAGTATCAATTTACGTAAATTCAAGTGGATCTGAACTTGAGCCTTAATCGGTTCCCATTCTCTTCACGAACCGTGTGCCCAGTTAAATTTCATGATTCTTGTCGTTGTGTGCCACAAACTGTCTTTAATGATTCAATTATTAACGTAAAGTGGTTTAAATTACTTTCGATCACTCGGTGAACTTGAATCTTTGTGTGCGAGCAATTTCACATCTATGTTGCGTAAGCTTAGTCCACTAATCACTGATAACTAATAACGATCGGTGCATTATTATCGTTTGGTTGTAAGGACCCATTGGGTTAGTGTTTTCCCATGAAGCATATTCATGAGGAGACTCCACTAGTTACATAAATGTTCATTATACAGCTTACTTACTTTGTTAAACTTCCTCATAGCACGCCTTACCTCCTCCTGTTACCCGTAGCCTAATGTGCCCTGGGTGAGAAAACTCCTCGAAATGTCTGATTACTTGCATTCACTGATCCACTGTTCAGGGGTTCACTAGCTGAACATACATGGTGCAATTTTCTCCTTAGGACAAAAGCTGCTGCTAATAACTAATAACTGTGGAAGGTTACACGATTTCACCCTCAGCCCAAGGTACATAATGTTAAACATGATGTTTGTAAAGCAAACAGTTAATGTCAGAAAAGACCTGATAGATGCTGGCAAGGGAGTCTTTTTTGACTCATCAGTCTCTGATGGCTTGATGTTGCCCACCACGAATTACTCTCCAGTGCCAAACTCCAGCACTTGAAACCCACGTGCTCACTTATTTGTTGGATGTATTCCAATCTCTGTGTTCCTCTACAGTTTTTCCCCCTGCAGCTTTCTCTAGTACCACAGAAGTTATAACATGACGTCTTAAAATATCGTACCATCCTGACCCTTCTTCTTGTCAGTGTTTTCCATAAATTCCTTTGGTCACTGATCCTGTGGAGAACCTCTCGTTGCACACTTTATTAGCCCACTTAATTTTCAACAACCTTTCTTAGTACCACATTTCAAATGCTTCGATTCCTTTCTTTTCCCGTTTTCCCACAGTCCATAGTTCACTACCATTCAATGATGTGCTGCATATGTACCTTCTCAGAAATCTATTCTCCAAATTAAGGCCTATTTACGACATTAGTTGACTTATCTCGGTCAGGAATGCCCTCCTTTTTTATGTCCTTCTTGCTGTGTTTGTCATGGGCTATTTTGTTGCCTAATTAGCAGAATTTCTTAACTTCATCTACTTCGTGATCACCTACCCCGATGTTAAGATTCTCGGTCTTTTCATTTCATTTCTGCAACATTTCATTACTTTCACCTGTGTTTCATTTACGATCAATCCATATTCTGTACCCATTAAACTGTTTATACCATTCAGCAGGTCCTACAAACCTCCTACACTTTTGCTGAGGATAGCAATGTCATCAGATAATTTCATTATTGAAATCCTTTCACCATGAATTTTAATTCCAATCTTGAACCTTTCTTTTATATCCTTCATAGGTTCTTAGATGCGTAGATTCAAAAGGAGGGGCAAAAGGCTACATCCATCTGTTACGGCATTTTAATCCTAGCACATCGGCTTTGGTATTAAAATCTTATTGATGCTTTGATTTTATCCATACTGGATGAGACGTCGTGGTTGTGAATGTCAATGTTAAAAAATATATCGGCTCAACCACTTGTTTGTAGTGTAAAACACCAAGATTGACGCGTTTAGGATGTCAAGCTTCCATCATCAGAATAATAAAAAGTAAAAGAACCTGTTAAAACTCACTAAAATGGAACATGCTCCAGGCACAATAAAACTGATAATAAAATTAAAACATCGTGGCTACTTCCCTAGTTGCAGCTGTGTCTTCCAAGGTGCATCTCCACATACGCATAGTCGTCAAAATATAAAAAACTCTAAAATGGTGTCGCCTATGGTGTTCATCCAACTACATGGCTCTCTCCTCCATCGTCGTAAACAGCCCGTGCGTCTTCGTTGATACCGCACACCAAGTAGTCAAACTTTTTCAAACATTTCACTGGTATCTTTTAGCAACCTCATTTTTAGCAATTGGCAGGATACCATCATTTCATGAGGTCCTTGGAACATGTATACGTTATCTGTTTTTATAGACATCTCTGTGCCTTCCTTGTTTACTTGCGCGTGAGCTCATTAGCGTTTTAGTGTCGTATTTGGCTACGTGGTGTGTAGTATCACCGAAGACGCAAGGGCGGTTGAACGACGATATAGGAGAGAGACAGGTGGTTAGATGTTGAACACCATAGGCTACACCATTTTAGATTTTTTTTTTATTTTGACGACTATGTGGAATGCACCTTGGAAGACACGGCTGCAACATGGGAAGTAGCCACGATCTTTTAATTTTATTATCAATTTTATTGTGCCTGGTGCATGTTCCATTTTAGCGAGTTTTAACAGGTTCTTTTACTTTTTATTATTCTGATGACGGAAGCTTGACTTCCGAAACGCGTCAATCTTAGTGTTTTACACTATTAACAAATGGTTGAGCAGATATATTTTTTAACATCTTACTGATGCATTGTGGCTGTTGTACATTTTATTATCCGTCTTTCCGTATAGCTTACACCTATTTCCGTACTTTGAACGTCTTGAACTATTTTGCTATGTCGAATATTTTTCTACAGGTCGACAGCTCCTATGAATGTGTCTTGATTTTTTCTTCGATGTTGTTTCCATTATCAACAGAATCGTCAGAACTGCCCCTCTGCTGCCTTTACCTTTCCTAAACTAATCGTTTTCTAACAAATCATCAATTTTCTTTTCCTTTCTTCTGCATATTATTTTTGTCAGCAGCTTATATGCCAGAGCTGTTAAGCTGATAGTGCAATAACTCTCACACTTGTCAGCTCTTGCAATCTTCCGAATTTAGTGAATGATGTTTTTCCGAAAATCAAATGGTACAGCGCCAGACACACATTCTATACACTAACGTGAATAGTCGATTTGTTCCCATGTCCCGGAATGACTTTGTAAATCCTAACATAATTTTATCTATCCCTCCTGCCTTATTCGATCACATTCCAAAATCTTTAAAGTTGTGATTCTAATACTGGATACACTATCTCTTCTATATCGACTCCTGTTTCTTCTTCTACCACGTCATGAAACAAGCCTTCCTTCTCATAGAAGGCTTCAACGTACCCTTTCCACCCACAAGCTCTTTGCTCGTCATTGAACAGTGGAATTCCCTTTGAACTTTTAATGTTACCACCCCTGCTTTTAATTTCTCCGAAAACTGTTTTGACTTTTCTGTATGCTGAGTCAGTACTAGCGATAATCATTCCTTCTCATTTTATTCTCAATTTCCATGCGCCCACTTCACCTTAGCTTTCATGCACTTCCGATTTACTTCAAATCCTATGTGACTTTTATCTCGGTAATTCTTAATTTCCCCAAACATTTTTGTACTTCCTTCTTTCATTGAACAACTGAAGTATTTCTTCTCTTACCCGTAGTTTCTTCACAGTCACTTCCTTGTTAGTGGCACCTTTTAGATATGTCTATTCTACTTCAACTGAACTTTATCGTAGAACTTTATCTTATCTACAGCCTTAGTGGACCTCAAGCGTATCTCTTCGTTCTTTAGTAATTCCGTAGCCCAGTTCTTTGTGCACTGATTCTCCCTGACTAGTCTCTTAAACTTCAGCCTACTCTTCGTCACTACTAAATTCTGATCTGAATCTTTATCTGAACCTGAATAAGATTTACATTCCAGTATCTGATTTAAAATTGTCTGCCTCACCATGACGTAATCTAAGTTAAATATTTCCGTATCTTCCTGCCTTTTCCAAGTGCACACTCTTGGAATTCTTGAACAAAGTATTCACTTTATTAACTGAAATTTATTGCAGAAATGCATTAGTGTTTCCCGTCTCTCATTCCTAGTACCAAGCTTACATTTTCCAGCAACCCTTTCGTCTACACCTTCCCAACAGTCGCATTTCAGTTCCCCGTACTATTAGATTTTTCTCTCCCTTTGTACACAGAAATACCTGTTCACTATCCTCCTATACTTTCTCTAACATCTCATCTCCAGTTTGCGATGTCGTTATGTATACCTGAATCATTGTTGTCGGTGTTAGTTTGCTGTCGATTCTAATTAAAACAACGCTATCACTTTTATGCTATTATCTACTGCTATTTATATTACTCTACACTCTTTGACCAGAAATCCTTGCCTTATTTCCATTTCATTCTACTCGCCCGCCCTATATATAGATAGAGCCTTGGCATTCCCCTTTTCAGATTCTCTAAACTTCTGGCATTCCACGCTCCGATTCGTAGAACCTTTTCTGTCGTTGATAATGCAGTCTTTTTCTCATGTTCTACTCCCCCTTGTCAGGTCCCTCCTGGAGGTCCGAATGCAGGACTAGTCCAGAATGTTTTACCAATGCAGAGATCATCACGACGCTTTACGTGGATACACATTATGTGAATACACATTGCGTGTCTTGACGCAGTCGTTTTTAAAGACTACTGGATCCTGAAGTAGTTAATCACTGCTGACTCATCTGCCTTTAGGGGCCCTTTAATAGCCCGAGGACAGGAGAGTGCCCTGAAACTCTGTCCACTCCACTGTCCTACTTGAAAAGGCCTTTGATTGAATGAGAGTGACTACTTATGCTTGATGCTTCGGCGTCATTGTTCATGGTTTTTCTTCAAGATTTAACGAGTGGCGCATTTTGAACCCGAGACTAGAGACGCCTCATTACTAATAAACACGCTATCCCTAGAACCAGAATGTACTGGGGTAGAAGGTGAACCGTTGATCGGAAGCGAGAAAGATATGCGTAAAGTGAAGGTGAAGGAAATGTCGGGTCTGAGTAAATCTCACATAAGTAGGTGCTTCATTTGGTTCTCTACTGACGTAAACGTGTATAATAATAAGAATAATAGTAATAACACTAATAAAAGAAAAAAAATGATAGGTGATTGAAAGACAAGAAAATAAATAACACTTCTTCTTCTTCTCCTTGTTTGGATCTATTGAAGACCAAAGAGATGGTATCTTCTCTTCGGTAAAGATTTTATCCTTTCCCGTTTTTAGTACTCCTTCATTTTCTTGGTGTCATCTCCAGTTCTGCGCTCCATGGACTCAGTAGCTGTGGCTTTCATGTGACAAGCAACACTGTAACAACTTCCTGTCGAATATCTTGCCAGTACCACAGTTGGTCTCGTGTTTTTTCTAGTAGGATCTCCTTTTGTTTCCGATTCGAATTGACCTTGGCGATCCTGGCGCCTGAATAAATCTCACACAAGCAGATGCTTCATTTGGTCCTCTACTGCCTTAAATGTGTCTGATAATAATAAGGACAATAGTAATAACAGTAGAAGAAAACGGTTGATGACTGAAAGACAAGAAAAAAATTGTACTTCTTCTTCTGCCTCGTTTGGTGATTTCTGTCTACTGGACAATCCACGATGCTGTAGACCATTTACGGCAGTGAGTGTTGTGAATAAGGAGACCATTGATCAAATCATCCAAAATGAAAGATGTGTGACCACACGATAGCTTCCTGAAATGACTTATTTATCATTGGGTAGTGTGGTATCTAGCCACCCTAGGTGCACAGATTTTTCTGTAACCGAGTGACTGTACCAGTGATAGCACACTGGTACAGTCACTCGGTTACAGAAAAATCTGTGCACCTAGGGTGGCTAGATTATTGACAAGAGAAATGAAAACAACGAGGAAGATTGTGTGCGTGAGTCTCATTAAGTTTACTGAAGAATCGAAACAGTGTTTTGACTGCGTCATTACCCAGGATGAAACATGGTTTTTTTGTCCGAACCTGAGAGCAAAACCCAATCAATGGAGTTGCGTCATCCGGATTACCCTCGGAAGGAAAAACCAAGACTTTCACGAACAGCAGGCCACGGTTTGTTATTGGACAAGCTGCGACGTGCCATCAAGACTCACAGACCAGAGCTTCAGAGTCAGCTCATCAGACTACGCCATGACAATGCCAAACCTCACACAGCCTTTACGATGTAGGAGAAAATCAGAACAATGTGTTGGAAAGTTGTTCCTCATCCTCTCTACAGTCCGGACTTTACTCCATCTGATTTTTATCTCTGTGGTCGTCTGAAGTCCGACCTGCGCGGTAAAACATTTGATAGTGAGACAGACCGTATTTTCTGTGTCAGGAGATTGTGTAAGGTAAATCCTCAGAATTTTAACGAAGTCCGTTTACATCATGGAAGGAACGTTGGGTCAGATGCGTCACAACTCATGGAGGCTGCATCGAATAGGCTCAATGTATAGCTAAATGTTCAAATTATGTTCACAAAAAATTTCATTCTCCTCCTGCAAAAAATAAAAAGAGAACTAGAGACGACTGTGCAAAACTTTATGAACGCCCTTTGTAAATGCTAGGCGAATCCTATTTTACAAGCGGAGATATAATATATTACAGAACTCTACTAAAAGTGGCCAATCTTGTTTTATAAGCTGAGAAAATGTATGGCAGAACTCCACTAAAGAAGGGATCTGTTGGTCCAGAGACATAAACGAAGTGTCCGTTTGACTTTAGTTTCGGGGGGGGGGGGGGGGGGGGGGGTAGGGGTAAGATAAAAGCTTTAGCACAGGATAGCGCTGAGAGATGCAAGAAACCATTATTGAAGTACTAATGACAATAAGAAAACTCATACAACACCCCAAAAACGCTTGTTATACCTCCTAATTAATATGTCTCCTTTACACGTTTTTGTAAAGAAATTGTAACGAGAAATAGAAGCCATTGTAAAAGGTGCCACACTGATCGTGTTATCAGTTGTCAACGACGGAATATATTCTTTGAGAGAGGATACTACACAACACTTTTACGTAAAATGAAGCATCATATTTCAGTTTATAAGTGCTTCATTTGAGTACTTGCGTTTTCACCTCCGTCTCTCTCGTTTCACAGCGGCGTGACTTTAGTTTTCCTAGTCTAGAATACAGGAAGGATTTCCCTCATCCCGCGTTATCCAGCCCGCCTACGTTGCCGGCCCCGGAATCGTGACAGAGCTCTGACTCACGATTCCACCGCCGCGAGCGCTGGCGTCGCCACCTCGGCGCGCGTGCCGTCGCTACGGCGGTTTCTCATTACGGACGGCGCGGCGCGGCCCGGTAACCGTGGTAACCGGATTACAGGCACAGCCCGACGCAGCGCTGTGCGGCGTTCTGTTGCGCGACAATTGTGCTCTGCCCGCGAGCTCACGCGCCGAGAAAGGCACGGCGGTATCTGAAACGAGGCACACTGCGAGAATCATTAAGGACGAAATAGCGATTACTTCGCGATGTCAGACTCTCTCTGCTTGGAGCATGTGAATGCACAGTGGCCGTATTGCACTGTTAAGCTAGGCTCCGTGCTATTATCAACTACGCCTCCTTGTTACCTAGTAATAATAGAATACGTTACCATTAATGTCTCACTAAAGGTGCGTTTAAAGCCTTGAGCCTTGCGACTGTGGTCGTCCCACATGCAATTAGAGGCAAGCGTGTAGGTTGCATGCCTCTTCCTCAACATGTGCGTGTCAGTGCTTCCATTCTCACCCGTTTTCACTCTGAGCGCCTCAGCTTCCGTGTGAGTCAAATCTACAGTCGTACGGTGACTTGCCGCGAGGTGCAAAGGTGTAAACGTACCTTAATAATTACTCTTTCGCTGATTTCGGATGTATGCTGATCCGATTAAGATGGTGGTACAACTATCTAGTGTAATAAAGTGTTTGCAAAGAACATTCGCAATGTTACGTTACCTAGTTTTTTAGTCCCGATCGATGATATATTTAAGAGACTTTTTACGAAGTATGAATACCACGTCTGTTCTCCTGAAACAAAAGTTAAAATTTGACGTGTGTTGTGAAATAGCGTCCTATCTAGTGCTAGTTAACTTCCATGATTTCTAATTATTCTTTCGTTTAGTTGCAACTGAACCTGTACTCCTGATACGAGTCCTATACAAAGATTAACTTCATTCACATTAAACTTCAGTTATATTGATATTATTTACACCAGACCAGACAAACAGCAGAAACTAGTGCATATGATACCGAGTCTCGGTAATGACCGTCTCCTTGGCTGCTGATAGTAATGACAACTTTGCCGGATCCGCAAGATCAGTTTCATGCCAAGTTATTGTCACGCAGTACACGACGTCGCAAAAACTATTTTCATTCGGTGTACCGAACGGCAGCTCTTTATGTGTTCTCGTACGTAGATACTTCAGAAACCTCTGAACTAAGCTCCGAGGAAGATACCTCTAACTCGTGCAAGGGATTTTCTGTTCCAACCCGTTCATGTTGGAACATGGGAAAATGAGTACAGTTACATATCTCCTACATCATCTAAACTAATTTTTTGTCGAAATAATGTGGAAAGAGTCAGTTAACAGGGGAGTCAAAAACTGATGTTCTACGAGACAGTTTACAGGAGAGTTATTTCTCAGAGAACCATAAAATAACCTTTGAGAATCATCATTAGCAATGTATTCCGTAATTCTCTGTACTGAGATTTATAGCAACACGAGTATCGTCTGTAAAGAGTACCAATCCTGCTTGATGTTTGTTAAGTGGAAGGATGTTCACATATATAAAGAGTAGGAGTGGACCCAAAATTGAACCCCAAAGATTCCACAAGTGATTTTTCTGCTGTCACTGATATGTGAGCATTTCAGTACAAATATTTATATTTTGCCTGTCAAGTATGTTTAAATCTAATTGTTGGTAAAACCATAAATACTGTAAAATATAACTTTCTCTAAGAGAGTAGCATGATCTCCGCAATGAAAGCTGGCGATATTATTATAATTTGGTGACTGCATGTATTTCCTCCATGGTTACTACGCAAGATTGCATTATCGCTGATCATGGCCAATTTCTGTGCACTCCCTGTATGTGAAAGACCTCTCGTAAGTGTTGAATATCTACTCCTTTCTCTTTGTTATTTATATTTTTATGCATTAATTCATATCTGGATAGAGGTTTCCCTCCTTAGACGAAGTCATAGTGTTATGCAACTCCTGCAGCTCATTACCATAGTTCAATGACTATACTGTCTTGTAAAAAGGAGAACTGTCAGTGAACAGTCATATGATGCCGGTAACATCGATATCGGTAAGACCATGCTCATACTCAAGTAAAAGATATCTGTATCAGCTTTCCGGGCGCATGCTAAACTTCTGTGAGAAAGATTGGATGGTAGGATTTAGGCTAAAAATAATTTTTTCCGTCGCTTCACTATAGAGAAACATCGAATGAAGTGCAAATGCAAAATGAGGTGTCCCGATGTAACTACTACAGATAACTATATCTTTAATTAAGGATAGCAACATTTCATCTTATGACACTTCGGTTGTTAAATTTGTGCAGCAATCTTCGATTGGGTGAGTGGCTGAATTAAATATCGGAGTGGTTTTAATTTCAGATTACTACTGTCACGAATGCATGCCCGAAGCATAATGGATTGTTCTGTCTGCTGGGGAAACTACAAGAATAACAGTTATATTTTTAGTTTCAAATTTAGGTTTTGTTAAAACCTGCTGTAAAACTGCTTTGTTAAAACGAGCTGTTTGTTGTTGTTTGTCTTTGTGGACGTTAGCCAATTGTTACCTGAGATGAATTAAAACCACGAAACCCTGTTCGTGACGAAACCCTGGTAGTAACGAAATTCTGTTCGTAACAAGTACATACTAATGAAACAAAGACGATATCGTAGGTAGTCACTCTTAAACAATGCACTGATTTAGAATGTGGCATGGAATAGTGGGACGTTGTCTAGAGCATAGCCCCCATGTATAGAGTTACCATGAAATGATCCTGAAGGAAATTGAAAGAACTGAGCGATATGCCGCTATGTTCATAGCAACTCTGTAAATCCATTACGAAAGTGTAACAGAGATGTAAACAGAACTTAAACGAGAATAGCCGAAACTCGTGTTTCAATGCTCTTGTGGATTTCTATTGAGTAAATCCAGGGAAACAATTCTCCAGCTAGACAGTTCGACATCTCCATGGGGATAACAGAGCTAATGACCAATACTGAGGGGTTTTACTCAAACAGCCGGCCGGAATGGCCTAGCGGTTCTAGGCGCTTCAGTCTGGAACCGCGCGACCGCTACGGTCGCAGGTTCGAATCCTGCCTCGGGCATGGACGTGCGTGATGTCCTTAGGTTAGTTAGGTTTAAGTAGTTCTAAGTTCTAGGGGACTGATGACTTCAGATGTTAAGTCCCATAGTGCTCAGAGCCATTTGAACCATTTTTTTTTACCCAAACTCCACACGTCAGTGATATAAAACACACGTACGCAGTACGAGCGTTAACTACAAGGAGTCCGAAAAGACTTTCTCTGATTACATATATTGACAACTCAGGCTGGAAATAAGATACAAATATGAAACTTGTGTCGAATTGTTTACAACTATCAAAGTTTTTTTCTGTTTCAGCTTCGCAGTACGTAAGTAGTGGATAAGGTGTAGTGCCCAAGAAGCCATGTTAACCAATCAGGTGAAGGCACAGTGTGCCCTGTGGTACCATGAGACACGATCACCAAGCACAGTGCAGAGACACTTCGAGACAACATTTGGAAGAAATCCACCTGATGTCAAGAGCATTAAAGCCTGGTATAAGAAGTTCAAGAACACAGGAGCGGTTGCTGACCTTCCGACATCTGGTCGACCAAGAACCACAGCAGACAGGGTGGAAGCTGTAAGGCAGTCTTTTCTACGAAGTCCAAAGAAATCGGTGCGCAGGACCTAACGTGAATTACAGATGCCAAAATGCTCTCTCCATGACATTTTACACAAATGTTCATTGTTTCGTGCATACAAAGTGCAAATCGTTCAGGCCTTGTTGCCCAGTGACAGTACACGTCGATATGACTTTGCGGTCGAAATGCTATCACATATTGAGGATGGCTATCTCAGACGAATTGCCTTTTCCGACGAAGCGACCTTTTTTGCAAGTGGAGTGGTGAATCGCCATAATGTGCTCTTTTGGGGTTCACAACCTCCTGGCGAGATCATGGAATGCACCAGAGGCAGTCCAAAGGTGACTATTTGGTGCGCGCTATTGGACGGTCGAATTATTGGGCCATTCTTCTTCGCTGAGGCTACCATCACATCTGAAGTGTATCTGGACATTTTCAACTGTATGCTGTTCCTCAGCTGCTTCAGTATCACCCCGATGTCATGTTTCTGCAAGAAGGTGCACCGCCTCATTGGGATTTGGACGTCCGTGCCTATCTCGATAGGACCTTTTGTGGGCGATGGATTGGTCGTGATGGGCCAACGGTTTGGCCTCCTGCGCTCTCCTGACATAACCCTATTATACTTCTGTTTATGGGGTTATGTCAAGGACGAGGTCTACCGAACACGTGTTCCAGATCTTGAAACCCTGCGGCAACGGATAACCGCAGTCGTTGAATCGATCACTCCAGTGATGTTGGCTAATGTGTGGACGGAAATTGAATATCGCCTGGATGTGCTACGTGCTACCAAGGGTGCTCTTGTGGAAGTTGACTGATGTGTGAAAAAAAACTTTGATAGTTTGTAAACAATTAGACACCTGTTTCATATTTGTATCTTACTTCTAGCCTGAGTTATCAAATTATGTAATCAGGGAAAGACTTTTCGGACAGCCTGTACAGTGTTTTTAATTTTGTCAGATTACACTTCGAAACTGTCGCGAAAAATTTAAACGCGCAATGAATATACCAACGGGGAAATTATAGAAGCTTCGCGGTCACAAGTGAAGAGGAAGTTGCAGTATTTCCAGCTCCGAAATGATTTTGTAATTAGCTTATAGAAGCCTTGCCTATGTCGTTATTCATCTCATATGCGAGATTAAATTCTATCGCAGAGAGGATAGTAAATATTACGTGTTGCGTCCATCAATGATGATCAATGTGGAGTGGCTGAGGAAATAATATACAACACAAATTATGGTGCATTCCGTTGGAGGAACCGAGCTTGTGGAATCTCACAGTAACGTTAAAATTTCCACAGATAAATGCCCTTATTTCGTAAAATGTAGTGCTTTAGACAGATAACAAATAAAGGCATTAAACCATGGAACAATTCATATTATCTGTTTATTGTAATAACCCTTTCGGAGGTTACAATAAATCAGCTTTTGTTTTACCTCTTTGTGTTTAATTTTCGTGCCTTCCAGAACTACTCCATTTTTTAATAGTGTAGTTCCTTCTCTTCCTGCGTCCACTTTCTTCCATTTGTACACCTCCATCTTTCCTGAAATCCTGCCTTTTGTGTTGTATCCCTAAAAAGTATTCTATTATGTATTAAGTCCAGTCTAATTTCAGTGTCTTTCATATTCTGGTCAGTTTCATTGAACAATGTGGGCTTGGATTTGTAGCTACTATCCGCATACTTAGTCATCGTTATCCATCGGTTTCTATGCCCGTAAAACTGTAGCCTTCTTTTCCTCAATAAATCAGTTAACTTTCTCAGTTTAATGTAGAGCTCCGTGTTTGATCTTAATTTGTATTCAACATTAGCATCACTTCTAGGTCCGAGTATTTTATTCAGAATTCTTCTTTCAACATTTTCCGGTTTTTCAAGATCCCCAAATCTTGTTAGTTTAAGTGTTTCTGCTGCATACAGTATTTCATGCCTTACCGCTGTCTGATATTGTGTTACTTTTGTGTTCAGGGACAAAGCTGTTCTCAATATGGCTTTTGTCATTTGGATTGCCCCCTACATTTTATGTACTCTTATTTCTTTTGTATTACTTGATTTCCATTCTCCTAGGTATTTAAATCAGTTCGTTTTGAATATCATGTTGTAGCGAATTTTAAGATTTGGAGAGGAATGACTATTATTTGTCATGAACTGCGTTTTTTTCAAATATTTGTAGTGTCACATTTGACTGTTAGTTTCAGCAGAGTTATGATTTGTTCTTTGGTGGTTCAGTGATTAATGTCCATTTTCTTAAAGCTAGGTAATCTATGGTGATTTTATTTGGATTTATTCCTAGTTGTACATCCTTGGTATTAGTGGATATTCTTCATTCTCTCATTACTTCCTCTAGTGCACAGTTGAAAATAGAGATATGTTTTTTTTGGCAGAGAAAGTAAATACTTTTTGTTTACTTTACATTAGAACACTGTGAAACATAACTACCAAAAAGAAATAAGCAAACGCTTATCCACTGGTTCACTGATTATTTATGAAACTACCGTACACGACGCAGGTTTGGCGTTATTGGCCGTTTGCCTTCGAATTCTGATGGAGACAAAGTGCATAACGATATTAACATGAAGCAAAAAAATTACAAACATGGTCATACTATATATACAAAATAACACGTTCTAGATCGTAGATCACTAAAATAAGTTACTGGAAAATGAGTTTATAACGAGACACAGTTTAACAAAATTGGCTTCATACAGAAATCTTCTAGTTCCCCACGCCTAAAATTTTTGCCTTTTGCTTTAAAACAGTTGTCAGATATCTTCGTAGCACTTGCGAGATGTGTGGTATAGAAACCGTGCGTGCCTGTGGGCATGCGTGGTTGTGTGCATGTGTGTGTGTGTGTGTGTGTGTGTGTGTGTGTGTGTGTGTGTGTGTACACGTGAACGTGTGGACGGGCAGACACGAGTTCTCTCCAGGATCCCTAGCGTGCGCGCACCTCCACGAGCTGTTTCCTCCAGGGCCCCAAGTTCGTTATCAGGGCTCAACTTGCGGAGCTCTTAAGCACAGCGGGGCGCGAGAATCCACTTGAGTACTCTAACGGTGCCGGAGTAGATGAGAGATGTCTGGAGAGATAAGATCCGCATTGTTGCCAGAATAAAAGAAAAAGGTGCTTAAACCAAGGGATGTTATGAAAGTCCCCAGGAGAGTTTCGCTTCTTCATTATCTTGTTTACGTGTTAACTGAATTAAGTTTATTTCCACACACTGTTTGTTCATGGTGTTTTTGTAGTGTTCCCAGCATGAACTTAGTAGCTTACACTTAGAGGTGAATTAGTTCATTGTATCTCCAGGACTTCATCCCAGACACGTCCAATTCAATGACTTTATTTTTGATGTTCGACTATGAAGTCTTACAAACAAGCAAAAGATTATATACGCTCATAATTCATGTTCTGTTAGGATTTTTCCCAACCAAATATTTACTTCTTTCTCTGTAACAATTCAAGTTCAGACCCTCTGCAACTAGTATGCAGTTTGTCGTGATGACAAAAAGTTCACACTAGGAAATAAAGAGTAACGTCTCTCTGTCTTTCCCGGTGATTCCAACTTAAGCTTTCTGCCCTGCACATTCGTCCGCCTTGAAATCAAAGAATACTAGTTCAAATGGCTCTGAGAACTTTTAGACTTAACTTCTATGGTCATCAGTCCCCTAGAACTGAGAACTACTTAAACCTAACTAACCTAAGGACATCACACACATCCATGCCCGAGGCAGGATTCGAACCTGCGAATGTAGCAGTCGCACGGTTCCGGACTGAGCGCCTTGAACCGCTCGGCCACCGCGGCCGGCAAAGAATACTGTATCTTTAAACAAACACTTGTTTGTCGAAGATGAAGAGTTGCAAGTCAACAGTACAGGAACATTTTCGCCATGACAATTTCTCTGGTTTGATCCTCGTCTTCATTGACTATACCGCATGACATTCTTTTCGTTCCATGGAGTGTGGTAAGAATTACTGATTATACGAGCTGCTGCTTGTGTAATATATGTATAGCCATACAAGGGGCGAGTGTTGAGAGTTTTGAAAACTTCCTTCAAGTTTTTAGTAATTTTTCAATATTTGATTTACACCTTTTCGCAAATCCATCCTGGCAACGTTAATGCCACACTTTCTTGTAAACGTTCTGTGTCCCCTATTATTACAGCCTGATGCGGAACCCATACATTTCAGCAGTGTTAAAGTGACGTACAAGTGTTTACAATGCAAACTTTAATACAAGCAGCAGTGTCATGTTATCCTACAGATGAGGCTATACTTCTTATGTCTATAAGTGCTTACCCAGAATATTTATATGATGTTAATGAAATACCCTTAATCTTGTAGTTTTGAAACTCCCAACTTTATATGCTTCAACACTAACTCCTTTCTCCCTGCTTCGTGAAAGAAAATTTATTCACCATATGACTGTCTATACTTAAATGAAAAAGTTTGTTTGGCTGCAGGTTTTAAAAATACGTAACAGTTCGAAAGAGCTCACAGTAAATACAGATTTTTGGACTACTGGAAGCCCTAGGGTGACGTGGCATAAATCTGAGAGTGCACTCGGAGCATGTTTCTTAGCCAGTCTCCCACAGTGTTTCTTTGTGAGGCCACGCTTTAGTAAACAAACTGCATCGCAAAGCAGTCACAGTGCTACGTCTCACCCCCCCCCCCCTCCTGTTGTATACAGGGCTGCCTAGGAAATGGTCAATATTCAGAGGCATGAGAGAAACGATCTTTCGAATTTAAACGTCTAGTGAATATCCGTATAGGTTAAGAGACATCAGCACTTCTTCATATTCGATAAAGTGAAACAGATATCTTTAGTGCAAGCCCTTTGCTTTCCATATTTTGAGAGGTGATAGTGTGAACCAAAACAAGGAAACAGTGGCCTCCAAAGTGCTATGTGCACTTCCCCATCTTCTTTACTGTGAGACACATCACTTCTATTGAACAAGTACCCACAGTTCTTGAAGTATGTGTTTTATAGCCCATGTTTACTGGATATATTTTCTTATTTTGGTCCATTTTACCTCCACCTAAGATATTGGAAGCAAAGAGCTAGCAGTAAAAAAGATTTGTTTCGCGGTATCGAGGTGCTCATAGATCTTAAGGTATGGATCTTAGAGAGAGCATTTACTTGTTTCTTTTTTATGAATGATCGTTCCTGTCACATCCCCGAATATTGGCCATTCGGCCTGGGACATCCAGTAGAGCCCGGTGAAGCACAGCAACAAGTGTGCACTGCACGTACGGGATCTTCTTTTGAGGGACGTACTGCAGGAGACTTAACGGGACTACACACCTTCGTTTCAACTGCACAATTTATCAAGTGTGACGTCAAGTCTGAGAAACAAGCTTATACGAATGTCGAAGACGGTCGCGTAATTCAAACGAGACGTTCACCTGCGTAGGAGACTCATCTTTTGTGACGGTAAACTATTTTCAGAGCACAAACACAGGGTGCCTTGGAGGTTACCAAGTCGTGGCCTGCAAAGTAGCGTAGTTCATTCTTTTGGCTCTGTGTGTGGACTTAGCGCGATCTTTTGCATGGTCAAGGTGGAGACCGGCAATCTTGTGGTCTGTACAGAGAGTAGGTAGCCAACGTTGTCAAGGTCTCATAATACTCGTAGGTTGTTTATCATAGACATTCAACGAAAAGAGTGCGTCTAATTATCAGTTCATATCACCGTATACGACTTTCTGTGATTCTCTCTACTGATAGTTCAAATGGCTCTGAGCACTATGGGACTTAACTACTGAGGTCATCAGTACCCTAGAACTTAGAACTACTTAAACCTAACTAACCTAAGGACATCACACACATCCATGCCCGAGGCAGGATTCGAACCTGCGACCGTAGCGGTCACGCGGTTCCAAACTGACGCGCTTAGAACCGCACGGCCACACCGGCCGGCCTCTCTCTATTGAGATTCATTGTAACACTAGTGCTTGATGAATGTTAAGTGGCAGGATGTTCACATATATAAGGAATAGGAATGAAATTTTAGGCCAGATGTTCACGGAAGCATTGTAGTTGGAATTACAGCTAGTCTAAGCATTTCTTGTTGCAGGCCGTCATTCTGCATCGTACAGGACCTGGCAGAATGCACAGCGATATATATTCCTTTGCATCGGTCCGGCATCTTATCATAAGCACACCAGTCCCTGTCTGTCATTTGAGGCATGCGCTGCTAATGCATCTCTCCCCATATGAGTGTACGTTAAGCATCGCCGAGTATGATTGTTTTGGTGGTCCTAGTGACGTGGTCTGGTGAGGTATAATGTTGGGTGCGACAACTGACCTCCAAATCTTTGAATATGGTACGCTGACGCACCAAACTTATTATGACACTGTACCACTTCCTCGTGTGCGTTCGGATCTGATTTAATTTTTTTTGCATAACATTGCGCGACTGCATTGCACAGCTCAGGTGGTGGTGCTCTTGGAACGAGAGTACATTCGGTGAATGGACTGGCCTCCCCGTCGACTTAAATTCTATTCAATACGTGTGGAATGTACTGGGCGACATATTGCAAAACATCCACATGCATCATCCAGCAGCTGTCAACCGCGCTGCTGGAGTAATACAATGCCGTACCACAAGAACCCCTTAGCAACATTGTGACAGCAATGAAGCACGTTACAATGCTGCCTGTGGTGATCACACACCCTATTAACAACCACGTCCCGCCTTTTATAATGACCAGGGGAGCATAATATTTCGCCGTGACTTCAGTGTAATTATTTTCTTTTAATAATAGTGTGATTCAGTTCGCCTCACTGCGTATTTCGTACAGTTACCTTCTGTACTGCGCTGTACTGTGACAATTCCTTCTGTATATGGTCCAAGATTCATCGGGCAATGTTACTTGTCAGTGACTCATAATGGAAATGTTATTTTCGTTCTTTAATTTTGTACGCTAGTTGTTTTCATATATATACAATGCTGTCTCTCGGAAGGGTCATCAGCTACATTTGCTCTGGTGTTTCAGCAGATACGTGCAATGTCGTTTTTGCAGAGTGTAGGTGGAGTCAACCGAAACAAGTACTGCTGGCCACGTCTTTCATAAGTCGGCCAGTTTTGATGGAAAGAGTAGTTTGTTCCACGTTACAAACAACATAATATTTTAACCGGAATTTTACGAGCCCATTCGACAGAGCGTTTCCCTATTAGTTTATCGTGGTATTCGTTTTTGATATGTATTAACAGGGACAGTAAGACACGAAGTATAGCCGAATACTCCGTCAGTGGCTGAGTAGCTTTGCTTCATGGTGGTGAGCGTCAGCGCCGGTCATAGCGGCGCTGCCGCAGCTGACGTTCTGGTTATTCTTCGTATTTTACTATTCCTGTTAATATATGTACATAAAGCGAATATCGCACTTAGCTCTGTCGAATGGGCGCGTAACATTCCAATTTAAAATTTATTTTCTTTGTAACGTGAAACAAATCGACATTTTCGCCTACACTGGGCGTCGTGTGAAAGACGTGACGACCATTTTTTTTTTTTGGCTACTTGCACCTACACTTCGCAAAAAAGTGCCGAAACACCTAAGAAAATGTGCCTGACGACTCAGGACACTTGATATATGCGGCTTTCCTACCACGGTCTTCCTCCTCTGCTTCTCAGTTTCCAGTTTCCTTGCTTCTTGCTGAAGGCCCCTTTGTATGCGTAGTCCCATTACGATTTTCCATTTTTCTTCTAGGTGGTCTTCTACGCTTTCTTCGCTGTGCTGGTTCCAATTGAGAGATCCTTTTCTGGCCATCGGTTCTCGCCCATTCGTTATAGGTGCCACACTAAGTTAATATTTTTCTATGGTAACGAGAATAGTGCTTTTCTTCTGTTACAATTTCCCATGCCATTTCATTTGTGACATTATCCGGTATGGAGATGCCACCACGTCTTTGCAAAAACTTCATCTCTAGGGTCATTATTTATTTCCTAATTAGCTGTGATTTTACGGTTGATTTACATACGCAAGGCTTTCGTTTTCTTATTAATTTTTTGACTCTATAGCAAAGGATTAAGGCTACATAGCATGGATTGAGGTACATTAAGGTCAGCTAATACAGAAACTTACCAACAATCGTTCTTCCGCGGAAGATTCTTGACTGGAACAAAAACAGTTTGCGTCACAATAGCACACAAATTACCGTCCGCTATACACCTAGATGTGGCTGGTGGAGAATAGACGTAGACAAATGCAGAACTGAGAGCAAATCAGAAGGGCCAAGTGAATGTAGGCTACTCCGTCAGTTCCGATACCTGTACAGATTTTTACATGTATGTATACGTGCACAGGTGAACTGAAGTTGCGGAAGCCTCTATAGAGACCTCCAGGCGTGAGGGAAAGTTTACCGACGAGCTGCACTGGATGAGGAGTCGCCTCCTTTTCGGTGTTACTGTGCAGCGCCGGGATAGGGGAAGAGAGCGCTCCATTAGGCTAGGGGCCTGGCCACCCAGACCCAGCCGGGTCATTAGAGCGGCCAGCCGGTCCGTAATGAGTGACCCGGCCCATTAGCCGCTGCCGGTGCACCTGATAGCACCAGCCAGAAGGCAGGCCAGCTAGCCTGCGCCTATCAATCACCAGGGCGAGCTGCGCTGCGTAGCACTGCACAGCGGGTGGTGCTCTTCCAGGCGCTTAGCGGCTACCGTCTCGCAAAGTATACTGGCTCACCTGGCAGCAATCAGCAGCAACGTCGAGACACTGGTTTATCGAGCTGCATTCCATTAAGAACTGTGGTGCTCAGCGACCGCGCAAATGCTATAATCAGTGATGAGCACAGCAATCAGTCACATGTAAGTCTGTATTTTGTTGCACAGTGCTAGAAAGTATACGATACATAGGGAAAAGACATTTGAATTAGATATAACTAAAAGCATTTTAGCAGTTACATTAGAAGACAAACATACCCATTGGTACCCAGTGATGTAGACGAATGCATCTAAGTGCATACGTTGTCAAAATGAATTTAGCCTGCCCACAGCTGAATTCATATTGACGCTGTTGCCAGTTACTGTGCTTAATGTCTATTTCCTATGTTTCTTATACCTTTCAGCACTGCTGATGGCAGTTTGGAAACTCTGTAATTGCCTGTCTCTTCCTTTTTCAATAAATGGAGAATGGAGAAAAACTAGAACAGGTGCAAAATTTTAAGTATCTTGGAAGCAGGATTGACACCGACTGGGAGTGCACCACAGAAATTAAAACAAGGATAGCAATGGCAAAAGAGGCGTTTTATAAGAAAAGGAGAATCTTCTGCAGCGGTATGGACAGAGAACTCAGAAAGAGACTCATAAAATGTCTTGTATGGAGTGTTCTTCTATATGGCGCTGAAACATGGACTATGAGGAAAAAAGACAGAGAAAGGCTGGAGGCTTTTGAGATCTGGACATGGCGGAAGATGGAAGGAATAAGTTGGATGGACAGAGTAAAAAATGAAGAGGTACTGAGAAGAGTGGGAGAGAAAAGGCAGTTACTAGATGTAATAAAGAGAAGAAAAAGAAATTGCATTGGGCATATATTAAGAAATAATGACGGATTGATAAAAACAGTTTTAGAAGGTTATGTAGAAGGGAAAAGAAAGCGAGGAAGGAAGAGATTCCAGATACTGGATGACATGATGGACGGTACAACATACAGCAGCCTTAAAAAGGAAGCAATGGATCGCAGAAACTGGAGAGGCAAAGGACCTGCTAATATAGCAGATAACTGATGATGATGGATTGCCTGTCATTACGACTCAAAAGTTTCAAACTCAGCTCGAAGGTTTCAGCCTAGGTGACGCTTCGAAAAGCAAAGTATCGACACATGCCAGGAAAAGGCCAGTATTCGAAAGTTCATGTGAGTTGTGAAGTGGGATACTGAAGTCGCATTGGCACTAACCCCATAATTCTTTCCCGCTCCCCCGTGGATGTATCACACACCGTGAGAAGGTCATCACAGCACGTCTTTCCAACATTTCATCCCTTCTTTTTCTCTCTCTACGGTGGAGGTAAGTACCGTGATAAACAGTGTTGAAGTAACCCAATTCAGAAACTCCGTTGCTCAGAATTGACACAAAGAGGTCTCAGGGTGATGACATGAAGGTCGTCAATGGAACGAACCTGCCTGTGGGGCATTTATTCTCACTCACCTAGCGACTGAAAATGACAGTTGACTGTGCGATGAGAAACAGGACGTTGACAACTTTCGACACAGTTAATACCTTATCACTTTACAACTCTTCCCTACGGACACCGTGGGACTGCATCCTCACTGAACATGATCACATCGCTTTCGAGTGCAGCGCAACCACAATTTATGCGCTTGTGCACAAGCTGGAAACACTAGAGACATTTTAGAAGTATTCCACGAACTTTGATCACGATGCGAAGCAGCAAAGGATACTAACGGTTTCCCAACTCTCTTTTTTTCCACTCTCCTGTGTCGTGATTAACATGTGCGCGAATGAAACGTCGCCTAGCCCGAGGATAATGTCGCAGGACACCACACTTCCGGGCCATTACGGAGCAAGGTTTTAGGGAGCTTCGAGCCAAATTTCAAAGTTGTGCGTTTGGACTGATTGCTGTGTTCACCCATAATTATAGCAGTGGATTATGTAAAGAACAGTAAGCCGTCATTTTAACGAAGCGACAAATGTCTGTGTGACTAACTTATCATAGTCGGGGTTCATATTCATTTAGATTTCTTTTCTTGAGGGCGTCACATTCACCGTTGACTTAAAAATGATTTATTTCACAATTTTAATTCGAGCATTTGTACCATTTTCAAGTGGTACTGCAAAATATTTTGCTTCAGCACATGTCAGACTCTAAATTTCCGACATGTGCACGATGACGAAATGTATAGGTGTCTGAGGATGTCAAGGTCTCACATGTGCTGAACCAAAATATTTTGCAGTACCACCTAAAAATGGCCCAAAGGCCAGAATTTCGTTTGTGAAGCAAAAAATTTTTGTCGTCAACGGCAGATCTCATGCCCCTGAAGAAAAGAGGCTGCCTTTAGGCTGTTGTGCCTCAAGAGGTGAAACTGCACTCGTTTTGTTACGAAATTACATAATAAAATAAATAAAGTTAAAACACTGCTGTCCCAATTCTGTAATTGTCCAAGAGATGAGAGTGGAACGGAAATTCCATTTTTGCTATTCCTCTGTATAGAAGTAATTGTGTACCACGTTGATTTTAATGCAACGCTTTGCAAAGTGTGATTATTAAGGGTCCGGTCCGCTGCAGGGCTCCTTGATTTCAAGGACGCAAGTTCCAGAGGGATACCTCCTTAGGAGGTACTTGGCGGTTTGGACCAACCATGTAATAGGAACCAACGTAGCTCGTAGGACAAAGATATTTTTTTTATTTTTGCTAGAAACGCCACTTGACGGAGGTACTGAAAATAGTACCTATCCTGACAGTTTACTGTCATCTCGCTGATGTCGAGTTTTTAAATAGGACCTAGCAGGGTCACTCACGTGTTATAAGAACAGACTTACATTACTGAACTGGAGCAGTCAACATGTAGTGGCCACGCAGTCAACCGTAGATGACTACGTGGTAGGCATTATATTAGTAAAAGTCTGATTCTAGGACCACATGCACTTACAGGAGTGCTGTGAGTCTCTGAAAATGGAAAATGACCTGCACTACTCGCGAGACATAAATGACCCACAAGGTCATGCGGTCAGAAGAGAACTTCCTGCCACCATCTGCGTAAGCCGGCATGATGCTACGGCATGCAGACTAGGTAACACGCCATTAGACTCCACTGCGGCCGCTCATCGCTTGAAAATGTCCCTCTCACTCGTCTGAACAAGCCAGAGAGTTCATATTTGATGCTTATTATCGGTCATCGCTACTCTCCATTGACATTTTAACTTTTCATTTTCACTAGCGTTTGTACCCATGGTATTAGGTACTTCACGAGACCCGCAATTATTATAAACTCCTAGCAGAACCAGTCTCAATTTCGTCAATGACACGCTTGATATTAGCATGTTTACTAAACGAGAGAGCGTAAATTGTTTGCCAGCGCATGAGTGATAAATAGCCATTTCTTTCTTTGCCAGTGTCAACATTGTCCGAATCTGTGTCATTTTCCTCGAAACCCATTTGTTAAAATTTAGGACATGCAATACCTTTGGATCGTTGATAATTTGTTTCATCGTATCCTCTGCCATTAATCAACGTTGCGTGATAAATTGCTGGGTGGACTCAATCTACGATGATAGCTGATTGCAAGTTATTAACTGAATGGCCTTGACTCTGTACCAATGTGTTGTGTACTCCCTGAACTGAAAGTAGTTTTATTTTAGTTTGCTGTATGTCTTTGCTTTCAGCGATGGCGCACGCACCTCAACAGAAATATCATGGTCTCTAAAAGGAGCAATAACTTGACTGTTTGCGTTAATCCTCCGTCTGGAAGTCTGTTTTTACACTGTACACATTTTTCCTGCTCCCAAAATGTAACGGACAATTAACAAACTGTTCAAACTTTTAATAAGTTATCGGCGTCCGTAATGGCCAGATGTATCTACGTTTCACGTCGAACCCGCGAGACAGTTCGCATGCAAATTGCTTCTGTAGAGAACTACAAACGATAGACACGGATCGCACACTTGATTTCTGTGGCTTTATGTGAAATGCAGTTTTTTCAGTTATCGGAATGTAATCTTTTTCGCTCTATATGTTGCAGTATTATACCTAATATCCCAACGATCTCCAATGTACATTGTGTTCGAAAATTCCCGTTACAAATTTCTAAGACTAGTGGAGAGGAGTACACAATATTTTCAAAGGAACCTTTGTCCGAAAACGTGAGTTCATATGTGTGTCGCGTCCACGTCAGCTAAGAAAAGGAAAAAAGTCTCAGAGTTGCTTGCAGTAGTGTGCAATTGGGCCGACAGGACTACCTCTTGTGGGGTTGTATGAGAAGTTTAATTTTCAAACTCAATTTTTTTCAGACTGAGAAATCTAGGGTCGCACGAATTCTGTGCGCTGCACTAGAAATTGAAGAGGCATCAAGTGGGATGGGAAGTGTTTACCAGGACATTATTGGTTGGTGCAGTGCCTGTAATAATGTTCATCGTTGCCGCATCGAGCCGTAGCTGTAATGCATAAGAACTGTTCTGAGGGTATAGAATTGTAGTTTGCTATTTGTTTTGGGATAATGTTAACACGTAATGTTTAGGCGTTAATATAATCAAATGTGCTTCAATGATAAATGGATTTTTCGTTATTTTCCTTTCCAACTGTTAACTAATTATTGAATGGCGTCGTACCTCATTCGTTTTCTCAGGCAGAAGTGGATGAGTTACACATTTGCATCGAAACCGTCATAGAAAAGAAACGGCGCGTTTACGAACTTGGGTTCCTATTAAAAATATTACGAATTCAGTCCTGTCTACAAGTCGTAGAATTTGGCAATGGGAATTTCGGAGCATACTATATATTCACAGTTTTGTCTTCCGTTGCTAATTGCATTCCTGAACTCAGATGTGCTATTAAAACGCCGCTTGCAATAAAGGTTTCCACGCACCTGTTTTTGCTAGTCCCTCTTCATTTCATGCTTTATCTGACGATAACATTTTTAAAATCCTTGTATACTGCCAAATTTCAAACACTGCCAACTTCTCCAGACACCATATAGTACGTGGTTGGTTTCCACGAAATGCTGTGTCCCAGCTGTAGACACAGATAAAGTTGTTTTCAATTTTATGTCAACACCTGATAACATTTGAGATATTTTACTGAAGAATGCGTCCACAGCTGTCCACTACTGATGTCTGCCCTCCTACCTTTAATTGCTTCCTAATAAAGAAAATTCTCTTTTTATAGAAGAATGTGCCCGGGAAATGTACGGTAATCAAGGGACTCTCTTTTCTACTTCCGTTACACAATGTCGTCCATATATTATTCATTTGAACCTCAATATGTAGAAAATACGTGATGTATTCCGTTAAAATATTATTATAAGTCCATAAATCCTGCGTAGCTTTGGAGAGAAGAGGCAGTCATCTGTCAATTGCAGCTTGCAGCTTTCATATCTGACATACCGACGTTTTTTTTTTAGCAATAGGAATTATAAGTTGGGATACGGTCTTCTATCCTTCTCCTCACGATTTCCCTTCATCTCCTTAACATTGGTATTACTTTTTATACTCGATTCGGGCCCCCTATGGACTAAGTAATTTACTTTTTCTGTTTTGCGTTTTAACTTTCGGTTTTTCCAATATCTTTACAGTTGATGAGTGTGTTGTTATTTGTGAAGCTCTGAAGACTTTGCTCCAGTTTTCCTTTTTCGTTTCCTCTGGAGCTGGGAATCTAATATCTTTCGAAACGCATCTCCGTCCACAACTTTACTTCTTCATGCCGTTCAGATCACATCTTATTTCGTGGAGCCACTTGCAACGGGAAAATATTAAGAAGTTGATATGTGAAAATATTCTCTTGAGTATCCCGTTTTCATTCATCCGAATCAGTTGGTAGTAAAACACAGTTCTATGCTTTCATATCCTTTCGATTAATTGTTAAATGTCCATGTAAAGATCTTCATTACTCCTCTTTCCGTATTCACTATTGCATCTTTATTAGTCTCAACATCATTCTTTGGATTTTTCTTTCTTTCCCACGATTTCTACTTCTGTCTTAATCAAATCCAGGTATTCGCTTGCACATTCTGGTTTTACTACTTTAACACAGTGCTCTCACATTACTCCAGAGTAGACAGATTTTTTATTGCACACATTGTCATTCAACTGGTAGGCCATTTCCATGTTCTTGCCTTGACTTCATTAGCTACCGCCTCATAGCCGCCCTTTTGTTTATGACATATAAATTTATTGACTAAAATCTTTCTTTATTCTGTATTTATGTTCCATCTGTTGATTCCATTAGATTGAGTGTTTGAGCCTGTACGTTGTCGTCACCCTTCTAGTGTTTTATAAAAAATTTTCACACTCTCTCAGAATTAATAATTTAAAATATTCAGCCTGATAGTAAATATCCTAACCGCCCAGCTACGAGTTAATGAGAGTACGAGAACTATGGTATAGTTGAATGATTATCTTTTGAATTCACAGTGCACATTACCAAATGTTTCACCTACTTCCTAATACTCAAGAAGTATTGAAATGGCACTTTCCGTTTCCTTGAATGAATTTTATATCTCCTGCCGGAGGAACCAAATAATGATTAGTGCCAGTGGGACAAAAATTGTTTTTTTCTTGCTGAAAGGAATTACGCAATACGAATAATCTGGAATTCTATTTCAGCACTCTAAACTTCCGAAATACTTGCTAGTTAGTTTGAATCGAACTCCATCTGCAAGAAACGGTGCACGAACACTAAGCGATGAGTAACTTTTGGGAACATTGTTGTTCTAAAGTATTGAGAATATCATATATGAGTCATGACCTGAGTCCACCGTTAAATTGGAAACTGTCTACCGTAGATCTCATGAACCAAAACAGTTCTCAGTAACTGGAAGGAAGCATAGGTTACACACGTCTGCAAGAAGGATAGCAAAAATTATATACAATCCTTGACATGGATTTGTTGTAGAAACTTAGGACATATTCTTAGCTCAATCGTAATAGGCTTTATCGAACCCTTTGCTAAGAGTGTTTCGACTACACATTTTTCATACGGTACCTAATGCTTCCAAAAGTTTCCATATTTTAGGAGCCCTGCAGAAAAATATTTGTGGTCGTCGATGTTCTTTGGATGAAGACATACACGCTTGAGGACAGTCATGGTCCCGTAGCCAACTTCAGATATTTTTAGATGGGGGCTTTAGTAGTCTTGTCTCACAGTATGATAAATGCATTAGAATTTATAGCCATTACTTT